>NW_026111757.1:180000-363978 GCF_024679095.1 Eriocheir sinensis | reverse complement strand
ATCACCCCTTTTTACTCTTTCGATGTTCATTTTAAACCTAAAGAGCAAAGGACGTTAACGCTCGTCCGAAATTTAGGAACACCTCCAAGCTATTCCTTATTTTCAACTCTATTGGAGCGTGTTATATTCCTCCTGGTATCATGCATGACGACTTAATCAACGAACAACGAAATTACTTTTTACAACGCATTTATTGAACGATGTTAAGATTCACTTTAAGACATCAGACTTCTTGGGATACTCAATACCACTCCATCACCGCTGACATCTAACCCGATTAACATCACAGATCTGTCGCTAATTGAAACCCTGACAAACTACAGTCTCACAACTCAACAAGATTATACGTTTTACCCAATCACCAGAACTACGGTCACATTTAACGAACAAGTTTTGTGAAACATGCAAGTGTCACTTAACAATATGGCTGAACTTATGGAATAGAGTGTTGTCAATCGTTCATTTCATTTCCTATTTTAGAATCAAGAGTGGTTTTAAAGAGTTCAGGATCTGTAACAACAGAGGGTGTAGGAAATCTAACGGATGAAGATATACGACTCTCGGAAGGTTACATTCATTAGTAAACTCTCACGAGATACAATTAATGTAGAAGTTAAACCGATGATAAACAATACTAACATGGGTCTGTTGTTTAACCATACTCATCCACCTTCCATATTCTCATGGTTTGATATCAAGTCAAACGGAAAACTGAGAAACGACAACCAAACCAATTTTACACCGCTGATTTTCACCAGACGTCTCGTTAAAACCAAGATAAGAACTAACAAAATCTTGGGCGAGTGGCAAGACAAACTAATTCGCCTAGATAATTTTATACTTAATAGCCAAGGCATTACAACGTACATTGAAAAGAAATTAAACAACATATCTTACATGATCGGTTCCTACGGTAAATTCATTCGGAGAATCGCTGAAGTCAAATCATCAGCCTGTGTTGAAGACCAACAGTTATTACAGAACGTGGCTCTATCTTTGATGGATATCAATTATGACGACAACAAATTTCTGTCCCTGCTAGAATTCCAAAAAAACATTGTTTTGACGATTATGGGAAACACTCCCAATGGTTTATCGGTAAGAGTCATACGAGTGTTGAAGAAAATGATGTCGGAGATCAAACCCACGACGGTAGAAAAAATAGACTGTTATTGGAACTATCATTAACAAGCATATGTCTGCTTGAAATTTTAGAAATTATATTTTGACGGACAGACAGATTTTTACTAACAGACGGTGATATTACCTGCTGATTAGGGACGAGTGGACGTGACGAAGGAGGGGAAGGAGGAATAGGAGAGAGTAGTTTTTTTTTTCTCGAGAAACATGCTGTAATCGGGGGTTAAACGTCGTCGTTGTGTTGATTGAGAAGATGACGGTAGGAAGGCTTCCTTCCTGGGAGTTACAGGTTTTTCGGCGTCGTTAAATAACTGCCAAAGTTTTTGGGATTTACGACGCGATAATTTTTTAAACGGTGCATCATGAGATATAATTCTATCTCTATGATACGATTTAGAAACACCTTTATCTCCATTCAAAACAGTTTTGGGATTACTTACACTTGGTTTACTACTACTTCTTCTTTCACTATTTTCTTTTTTGTCAGATTCGAGTCTTGGTCTTTTCTGTTGATCTTTTGTTGACCAGCTTCTTTTTTCTTGGACGTCTTCTAAATCTCGGCGGTGTCGTCGTTTGCTGCGAGATTCTTTTGTAGTTGATGATTTCTTATTTGTTTCCCTGACCGATGGCGGAGAAGTCGTAGTGATGCGAAAGGTGAATCATAATCTGCACTTGCACTTGACGAAGCGACACCTCTGCGCATGAAACCAAATATATCGTAAGGACTCAACGGTTCTTCGAATCCCGTGTCCTCTGAAAAACATCCTCCTGGTGTCTTTGGTCTCTCAATTGGGGATAAAGACGGCGGTGTATTTGTCGTATCCTCAATATAATTCTTGGATGTGTCTTTAATCTTTCTATTGTTTAAAAATCCTCCGGGTGATCTGAATCCAATACATTTCCGAAATCTTCATATTTAGGCAATTGAACGCAAAGGAAGAGTAAATTGTTGTTCTCAAACAAGTAACGGTTCCATACATTGTCTTCAAGACTGTTAGCTTCCGTGTCGATCTTTTTTAGTTTGTCAATTATATTAACTGTGTCTATTGTCCATTTCAAATCTAAATATTTCGTTGCCATCACTACGTTCGTCCTCTGATCGTAAATGACAGCCAATAGTCTCCCGTCTGGCACAACACTGGCTGAACCTCCGTGACGTACATCCAATCTCAACAAGCGTGAATTTTTGGTCGGGTCTGAAGATTTCCCTTCTACTACAGGATCTCCACCGCTCCACACCTGAAGCTTCAATGTTATGGCAGTGAATTGGGACCAACTCAGAAACAGAACGCGATGGGTAAGACACCTTCCCACTGTGTCGTACACAGATGTTGATGACACGTATACTCGTACATCGAATTGGCGATCGTGTCGTCAAGCACTGGGTAAAGTCAACGACTTTAAACGTGCTTATCGCCAAGCTTCCAAGTCAGATAAACTCGTCAAAGGACATCTAGCTCCAGTGGCTGACTTTTTGTTAGCAAGTGAAAGACTCGCCACTTTTCAGATTTGTAATATAGTACCTCAACCGCAGATACACAACAATATAAACTGGAAGATTGTAGAACGCGAAACGCGTGAATTTGTGACTAATAATCCAACGGTTGTTTCTTATATTGAAACTGGACCAATCTACTGTGACGATTCCAAACCACTTATAAATAATTTATTGCATGTACCTATTGGTATGTACAAAATTGTAGTTGGACACAACGGATATAAGTTATTCACTCGTGTATCGATGTTCTGAGCATCTAATACGTCACCACCGCTAGGCACCGCCACCAGCAGCAGTCTAGATCCTATTTAAACCGCCGCGGATACAGCAGAGTCATCATATCCTCTCTGTCTTCTGGTCTCTTAACAGAACTCTGAACATGGCTGATACTAAATCTGGAACTACTAACGATCTTATGGATTTTCAAGAAGAATCATCCGAACCTGTAAGAACAGCAACAACAATAATGTCACAGGATAATAAGTCGGGGTTTGGAACAAAGTCAAAAAGTGGTGGTTTTACAACTTCACCTCCAAATTTCGGAGGAGCAGAGTGTGGAGCATTACCTGAAAGTGGGTGTGGGTGAGGGTTACGGAGAAAAAAGCAAGCAGCGTGCTGCTACTACTGATGCAGTGAACGTTCGCAGCGGCGGTGAAGATGATGCAGCGAACGTTCGCGGCGGCGGTGAAGATGATGTTGCAACATCATCTAACTTAGGTGATGGAGCAGATCATAACTTATGCAGGAACACATTGGATTATTTCATGGCCTCACCCATGCGATTGGTGTTCACACTCATACAAGACGATCAAAAAAATGACAGAGCTATGAGTGTAGGCGACATGGCCATTTTGGCCGTGTGGATCAAGATTCGTGTATTAGGGCTTCAATGGACAGACTCTGCTATTAATCCTCGAAATAGTTGGTTGAGTGAAGTTCTTTGTAATCAATTATTGTTGAACGATCTCACTAACTTTGGAGTCTTGGGTGATTCTAAGATCGTCAACAGATTAGATTGCACGACCGATACCATTCACCGAAATGGAGCTCGTATACCCACTGAAAAAGACCAGTTAAATTTTCTTAAGATGACGTCTCAGCAGGATCGTAAACAGGCCGCTTGTCAGCACCGACTCATGAATGTCCGCACACGTACTCATCTAGGTCGTATTACAGGAGCGACATGGGCCCTAGAAGCCATCAAGACTCTTTCGAAAGGTTCCAAAGAAGTTTACGCCAAATTATCTTCCGCTATGGATGTGGCTCAACTGGGACACACTAACCTCGCTAACATGTTTCCTTACTACAGTACTAATTATCTCTGTAATGAAAAAGAGAACGGTTTGTGGGGTTACGTACGACGTACGTCAGAATTGAAATACAATCTTACAAGGTAGACTGCTCCCCGATTTCATAATGAAAAATCCTCTGGGTGCGGCTTCCATCAATGGTTACCCTATTACAAGCGAAGGTGAGTTGATGGCGATGCTCAAGCGTCAGAAAACCGCAGGAGTTGTCCAAGGCAGTAGCGACAATGGCGGTAATAACAATGATAAATTCGGAGAAGGTATCATCAGCGAGAGTGCTTTGAGAGCGGTGGGTGATCAATTCCTAAACTCAGAGTTGAAACCACTAAAGGAAGCTTGGGATAAACTAATGGAACTCCTGGGAGTATTTAGAAAAACTGCAATTGTGTTTAAACATATTCTTTCTAATAATCCATCTAATCAAAAACAAAGCAACGTCACCTCCATGGTGCAAACCCTGCGCTCTCACATCGACACCATCAACAAGGCTCAGAACTTTATCAGGGACGAATTAGCGAGAGTAGTGGCAGGTAGCGACCTAATCAGTAGAGGGTACGGGGGAGACCCCACTCATGCATTGGTTTCTCCTCATCGATATGAATTCTTTGGGGTGCTCGGAGCCATTTCAAGTGGTGTTCAAGACGGTCTTAACGGACTCTACTCCATGAGGAATATTGACGTTGATATCTTACGTAGATCCCTAGAAGAACAGGTTGTTCTTCCGAACAAACAAGGTAAGGTTTTACCCGAACATGGTAATTTACGATTCAACAAAGCGGATCAGTTGATCACTAATAGCGAATCGATCTTTAGATCACAGGCTTATAATGTAAGTGGCGACAAGCTGAAGAGGGTGATTGATACCATAGTTCAAGGCTTCGAAAGTATAGATGCCGCTCAACGTCGAAACGTCGATGGAATTGCACCTATGACTCTAACGACCAGTAACGAAATTAAACGACATGGTGTTATCAAACTGTTGAACGACAATCCTGTGCTACTTCAATCCATATCGAATACTTTGTACTTTGGAAGAGAGCAGGAAAATGATCAACCGCAAGTTACGAACTTTAAAATATATGCAAACACCGTCAGATATCAAAATGATAATATGAATCATCTTTTCAGTACTAAGGTACGTTAACTAACTAACTCTGTAGGTTGCAAATTAATAAAAAGACATTCATACAATGTTATATTTATTCCAACCTCATTTTTTTTTATAATTTTACTTTTACAGGTTTTCTTCAGTGTAGGCGAGCATGGTGAAAAATGTTTTTGATTCTACCGATTGAACAGCCTGAGGAGTTTGTTCTGTATTAACTTGAACCAAAAAGACGCCTTCGCCTTGACTGTATGCTACACTCATAATCTATTGGATGGCTTGAAAAATGTATGTTGCATCACTGTTGTCACTACGTGTTGAAAACATGGAAACATACACTTTAAAGTTTGCAGTGTTTTTAAAACGAATTTTAAAATTAATTATATTGGCCCCAGTAGATATTTTGTCGATCCAAATATACAAAAAGACATTAGGCACTATATCATTTTCTGAAAAAGTATTATCAATTAATTGGATCGGGAAGGCTCCGTGCTGTTGAGGTATGTTTGTGTTAACATAGGTAGTTTGCGTATTATCATCGAAATAAAAATTTAATAGACTTAACCGGTTTTGTTTGTGAAGTCGTTTGTTCTGCAAAGAGGATTCTTGAAGAAGAAGTGTGTTCATATTACTCTCACTGAGCAATTGATGATCATCGATTAATTGTTTAACATCGACTGTTAAATCAAATATAATATCTTCGTTGACATTCGACACGATACGTGCCAGTTGATTCCTCACAGTTTCGGTTAAGTTGACTTTAATGATTTCAGTAATCTTAGTTTTTAAAGATTCTGAATTGAACACTTGATCTGAGAAAGCCAACATAGATTTATTCAAAAACAAGTTATAAAACGTATCAAGATTTTTACTAACAATGTATCTTTTCAAATAATCGTATAACAAGTACAAAGTCAATGGTTGATTCGGAATTTCTTTCTGAAGTGTAACCAACCTCTTGTCAACTAAGGCTTCAATTCTTTGCTTCACGGTGTCAGAGAGTAGCCATCGCTGCCTGCGGTGCTGCTGCTAAAGCAATCCGTCGTCTATTTCACTAACGTCTGCGTCCTGTTCTGCAATTAAGGGTTCGCGATGTAACAAACGATTCTGATACACAGCCACTAACGTAACGCTTATGGCTACGAAGACCATTAACAATATCAAAATCGACGAATCGTTCATCGTTATTATAATTATTCTTTTAACTAGATTGAAAAATTATTACACCGTCCTTCTGTATCTTGACAGAAGAATTGCCAAGTAATCACACGTCTGTTAAATAGCTAATTATGTTTAACACACCTAAGTCTCAGCGCTCACGACTCGGTCCGCCTTCCTTTGTTGTCTCAATTTTAGAGGGTGTGCAAAATAGATCTACTCTCATGAAATATTCGCTAATAAAATCCTTCATACTTTTGGCTATTCGCAGGAGACTCCTATTGGTTTCGATGAGTCCTGCTACGGTTATATCTTCTTCGCGTCGAACAAAGTTCATATCGTATCCCACGGAAGATAACAGTCGAATACAAGGAGTTAGGATCTACATAGAGAATGTACACATGAGGTATGTAAACCAGTAACACACTGACTTACAATTCTGACTTTATTGTTAGAACTGAATGTCGTCTACCTTTGATTGAAGTGAATGCGTGTCTTTGTCTTCCGAAGCTTCCGATTCTGAATCTAGTTCGTATTGAATGTCGTCTAACCTTATGTGAGGTGAATGTGGTTTCTTTGTCTTCCGAAGCTTCCGATTCTGAATCTAGTTCGTTTTGAATGTCGTCTAACCTTATGTGAGGTGAATGTGTGTCTGTGTCTTCCGAAGCTTCCGATTCTGAATCTAGTTCGTACTGAATGTCGTCTAACCTTGTGTGAGGTGAATGTGTGTCTTTGTCTTCCGAAGCTTCCGATTCTGACTTTAGTATTATGTTAACCATAATTTAGGATCTACATAGGGAGATGTACGTTCGAACTGAATGTCGTCTACCTTTGATTGAAGTGAATGCATGTCTTTGTCTTCCGAAGCTTCCGATTCTGAATCATGAATGTCGTCTGACCTTATGTGAGGTGAATGTGTTTTCGATTCTGAATTTAGTTCGTGCTAGAGTTTATACTACATTCATAAAGTCAGAATTGGAAGCCAAAGACTTCACATCCAGCAACTACAAAGTCAGAATCGGAAGCACCGAAAGACATAATTGAAAAAAAAGAATCGTCAAATGTGTCGAGGTCTCCGTCCGATTTTGATCTAGCGAAGTTTGCTACTGTTTCGCTACTTGTCAATTCACCGTTGCCAGCAACGAGTAAAGTCAGCCGAGACCCTGTGAGCCACTGCAGCTCGCTAGCTGCTCACCCCCCACCGTGTTGAACCCCACCGCCCAACACGAGCCGAAACTCTCGGCTAACTGGCCGGGAGTGACCCGATGAGGTGTCCCCCCCCCTAAAAAGTCCACTTACGGCTCAAACCGGGCGACCGGACCGCTCGATTCTGCACCTGTTAGGGATGAAATGCGTGACGCGAGCGCGCCGATATCGTGAGTTACCACTGAAAGTCAGAATGCGACGCTTCCTCCTCCCGATTTGGAGCGTAGGGATAACTGAACTATTTTAACGGATGGGTTTCGGTCACGACGGTCGACGATTTGGACCATTCGGGAGGCAGAATCTGTCGCGCTCGTCACCCTATATGTTCCCAGGTGTTCTCAAGGCACATCGCTACACGCTAGATGCGCTACTAAGGTGGCGTTGGACCGTCACTGGTAACGCTGGGGAGGTCGTCGTCAAAAACCCCCCATAGCCTGTACACCCCAGCTGACCCTCCAACCCCCGCATCTTAATTTTTAGTAAATTGACACAAGAACACACACATTCACCTATTAGAATCGGACACTCTGAAATAAAAAAAAACATTAGTTGCACTAAAACAAACCTATATTATCAGAATAGGACGCTCAGAAATACAAGAACACACATTCACCTCGATAGAGTTAGACGACATTCAGTTGTATTATAATTGGATGATAAAATATACAAGAACACACATTCACCGATAGAGTCAGAATCCGTTCATGATCAACACTAGCTAGAGTGGGGTCCGATATTTGACGATTTCGTTTCATAACAGTCTCCTAAGCGTTAATCTAAAAATTGAGTTTTTCTGAGGGGAAGGTATATAAATTATTAGAGAGGGAGAAAGTAGGAATCTGTAAAGTTATATTCTCGAATTTAGGTAGTTTGTCGCGACAAAGATAGAAATTGGACGCTCCGTAGTGCACAGACACACATTCATCTCAATTAAGTTTATAATCTGTATGCACCCCCATGAAGATTTGGACCCCACTTTGTACTATCGATGTACATATACCCATGCAAAGTTTATATTCTGAAGTTAGTGTAGAGACATTCACAGCTAACCATACAGCTACAGGGCCATCAACCGCTTGTTCTGCGATGGGAGTTCTCATAAGAATTACCGCTAGTTTGTCGTTCTTGAGATTAGAAGGCGAGTACTCGCTAGCTTTAACAATTGCTTCTCTAGCGCTGGACGGAGTAGGCAGGGAGCTCACATACGTTGACGGGTAATGCATTTGCATGCTCTTGGATGGTACAGACGCGGCGGCGGAGTTGTTAGTGTTGTTTTTGTTGATGAAGAGTTTAATTTTCGAATAAGATAGAGTTATTTCTTCTTTGTTTAACTCTTTGGTTATAAAAAAAAGGAGATTTACAAATCACAGACTCTGCAAACCGCTGTTGATAGAGTTGAGAGGTTAAATAAGCGCAGTTAAACAACCGTCCGATCATATAAGATATGATGAAGCTGCGAGTGTAGTTGCTGATAGCTGATGCGTTAACGCGGCCATGTATTCAATTTCTCCTTGAAAGTAACGTTCGATCCGTCTAGGTACTCTCATTGTGATGTTCGGAATTAATTCGAGGAAGACACTGTAAGACTCTGAAAGTTTGTTACTGGGTGCAATGGACTCGCACGATCTCATGAACGTATCGAAAAAGAGGACGGGCGTGTAATGTTCTAAATTGATTTTTTGAGCCGTCTGAGAGAAAATAATCTTGCCCGTTCTTATTTCTGAATTTAACGCGCCCTCGTTTGAAGCCAACAGACAACGATTTACATTCTGGTAATGTCTCATGACATGTTCTTGGACCAAGTTGCGTTCTTTTAATTGTCTCCATATCTTCTTGTCCGGATCGTTGATTTCGGTATGTCTGTCACTTAACAAGTCTCGTATTTCGGATTCGATCACTTGACTCAATACTTGATTGTCCTTTGCTCTGTCGTAAGCTAAAGTTAAGACATCTGTTGGACTCTCTTCGTCATTCTCTGTTTCAGTTTGAGCGCCGCCTAGACTCGATTTCATTTTTTGGCGTTTGGTATTTTTACTTCGCGCAATAAAAAGGTCCTTGACATTGTTGTCATTTAATCTCCTCTTCAATAATTCAATAATTATATTTTGAAATTTCACTCTGTAGCGTTTATTCAAATGATTCTTAAATCTACCGGTGATGGGTGACGTTCCCTGTCCAAACTTGTTACAATATACACATCGCTCCAACGCATTGGAATTAACGGTTAAGTAGCTTTCGCCTGTACGGACATCCGAGCGTCTGCACTTGGTAGAAAGCCACTCTATTTTTTCGCACGAACACAGAACTAATTTTTTCATTGAAGCTAGAATAGAAATTATTCTTTGGTAAAACATGATTACCTTTTTACCAACAGATGATACTTTTAATTTAGATTTCATCATTTCCAATAACGAAACCACAAAAGAATGCATTACGTTATGAACCGATATCATATTTTTTAAAATCCAAGATACAGAGTCAATCCCATACTTCATGAGTTTTCCCATGTCTTTCCTTCTGCTAGTGTCATCTACCAAGATTGTGAGTAACTCCACCGCTGGGTAAGAACCTAAGACACAACTGAGGTTATTCAGGTTACCATTGTCTTCGTTTATAGACGGAGTTTTATTTAACTTAGCATTTTTTTAAATTAAGGTTGTAGAGTATAAACTAGAGATGCGTTTATCATTTTCACTGATTAAGTTCTCCTGAGTAAGAACATCACTTTCGTACATAAAATAATTTCCAGCTCGGTTGTATTCGATAGAAGCACCTATCACATCGACGTTGTCTGTTATCAATTTAGGGTTAGCTTTAAAACTCGGACGCAACAATTTTATTCTATCCTCCAATGATTTGGGTTGTTCAATTTCCATTTTTTATTCGCTGGGTTGTTCAACTTCCATTTTTTCTTCCCGTAGTTCTTCTTCGCCTCTTGTAGCGCTAGTTGATAGTGGTGGTGGTGGAGGAGGCTCCTCTCGTGGGGGATCTTCTGGTGCACTATCTACCTCTGCATCTCCCACAATCATTGCTACCTCTGCATCTCCCACAATCATTGGTGCAGGCTCTTCTGGTGTTTGATATCCTGGTATTGTATCTACCACAATCATTGATGTAGGATCTAATGCTGCAGGTGTAGGCTCTCCTGGTGGTGAAAGTGGTGGTGGTGGTGGTAGTGGTGATAGTGGTGGTGGCGGTGGCATTGGTTGCATAGGTAGCGGTGGTGGTGCTGGTGGCGGTGGTAGCGGTGGCATTGGTTGCAAAAGTAGCGGTGGTGGTGATGCTGGATCATTTAGGCTTTCTTCCATTTCCATTTGTATCGAATTATTTTCAACATTCGAGCTTTCTTCTATGGTGTCATTGCTAACCGGCTCATTTAAAAGGGCTTCTTCTGTGCTTTCTGTTATTGAATCTCTCATTCAGGATGGAAAAGGACAACAACAACGACAGTAGCTTTAAGTCAGTTGCTTCTGCTACGTTGAAGGAATTGAATTATTATTATAAAACTTTAAAACAATGTATATCGTCACAACCAGAAATACGAAAACATTGTTATAACAATCAGGTGAATCACAAAGGTCAGGTTCTCGGTTGTTCTCACTGTCAACAGAGTTACAATAGTCATCTGGATGATGAAGAAGATTCAGACCGCACGCAAGATATACTTACAACAGCTGCGTTCTATGGCTTGATTCTCTCTACTGGATCGCTAACCAATTCAAATTTAGTTTCTTTGTGTTCTAGGTTGCAGAAACACGATAGGAGTCTTGCGTCGTTAAATTACGACAGTTTTGTCGACGTTGTATATAGTGATTTTGATCCGCTCGAGGTGGATCTCTTGAATCAACATCAACAGCAACAACCACATCAGCAGCATCAAGACAACCGCAACGACAAGAAAAAGGATGAATCCGTACTTGAGACAATTGAAGTCGGTGATGATTGCCCCTTACTCGGCGACACCGTGAGAGAGAGTGTTGAACGACCAACTGTCGACTCTATACCACGCGTTAGAGTTGTACGATCAAAATCTCGACGGTGAGAAATATTTATCTTCAAATACAGCTTCGGATGCTAACATCATTACATGCACTATGTTTTCAGAAACACCCATGACCAGAGACATGTTACCCGGACAGTACAACTCTAACATGTTAAAGTTAGTCGCCTCAAGCGGATCTGTTGTACCAGTGCGAGGATTACACAGATGTCCGGTCACTTGCAGTATAACTGCGACACCAGTGTTAATCAGCAATTCTTTCTTGTTAAAGTTTTTTGTGGACAAGGCTATGTATAATAGAATGTTAGTCTTCAATCTCGAAACTGACTTCACTACTGTTAATAAAAACATCAATGTGGAAAGCGGAGAACGAATGATTGCGGCTTGGATGAAAGTGTGTCACGCTCGTCACATCATGCGTCTCTATCCTGAGTTGTCCTCATCCGTGTTGATGAACGATTGTGTTAATGATTGGATTTGCGTTTCTGGTCGTAAAGATGTCACCGACCCAGAACAAATCATTACTCTTTTTTCAACAGTATTTCTCAAGCATGTTAAAACTAAAAAAGTGCTCAAATTAAGTGAGAATAGTAATGTTGTTAAGTTAAACGAATCAGCTAATTCTTTCTTGCATGCTTACGGATCTCTTCTCTTGGCGTCTCGACCTAGTCCTGTTGTTGTTCAGAACGGACGACAATCGCTACCGAGATGTTCGCCAAGGTTGGTGGATTTTCGATCTAGTCCTGTTGTTATTCAGAATCGACGACAATCGATGACGAGAAGTAACAGCTGCTCACCATCTTCACCCAAAGTAGCGGCAAGTTCTCCTCTGGAGAGAGTCATCATATATTCGGTAGGTCAAGCCGTCTCACTTATTAATGTGTTCCTTAACATTGCACATTTTCTTCAGAAAACGGATGTCGATAACACTTTAGATGCATTGAAGAGTGAAATTGAGAAAGTTCGTTTACCGTATTTAGACTTGGCACAAATTAGAAATATTTTAGAAAAAACTGACATGTCTGTTCTTACTAATGATCCTCACGGATTCTTGAACACTGTGACGTAGTCTCTAGCAAAAATAGTAGTGATGTAACAATACTGTGACGTAGTCTAATAATAACACGAGGGTGATAATCACCTGCAAAAACACGAGGGTGTTAATTGCACATATAGTAGTGACGTAATAACACTGTGACGTAGTCTAATAATAACACGAGGGTGATAATCACCTGCAAAAAACACGAGGGTGGTGTGAACAACGTTCAAAACTAGTAAACTAGTAAACAACAATGAAGCAGCAGCAGCAGCAGCGATCGACTTTACCAGTAAAGGACCGAAGGATCTTCCGATTTCGGATATCCTATCTTTTCTCAAAAACGATTTTGAAAATATTATGAAATGTATAACAAGTCGTTTAATGGTATTGGTAAGCGAAAAAGAATTTGAAATTATTGCCGATCTTTGTAAAGAAATAATTAAAATTATGGTTGATAGTATACACGTGGCTGTCAATCCCCCCCAAAATTTAGAGAATGTAAGCACTAAAGTTATACTCGAGAGCAATGCCACAGGGGTGTACATAGACGGGGATGGCTTGATCTCACATCTGTCCGATGTTCAAAGACCAGATCAAACCTTAAAGACATCAGACACAATTTGATAAGAAATCTACTTAACATTATCAAAGCCTATAAAATCAACACGTATCTCACCAATAATTCACTCAAAGAAACTATGTATGAAAATATCTTCACGGCTGCTATTCCGTTCTCTTCTGTGTTCGCAAGGTTCTTGTATGACGACATCGAAGGTTATGGTGCACACCTACAAGCTGTGTTAGCAGAATTAAAACTTTGATTCAATAAAATATATATTTATAACTAACATGTCTTAATAGCCAAAAAGTGGGGTCCGGTATTTTACGTCTCCGTGCAAGACAAAAGCAATGACTTATGCTTTAATTTCGCAACATGTGGATGAGGGATACACGAACTAAACTACATGGCATGTGAGGTAAACAAAGTGTATACACAAGGTATCGACAGAGTGGGGTCCGGATCTACATAGGGGTATACACAAGGTATCGACAGAGTGGGGTCCGGATCTACATAGGGGTATACACAAGGTATCGACAGAGATGGGTCCGGATCTACATAGGGGTATACACAAGCTTCTTTGACGACACTTCGCCCGAAGGCACTTCTCTGAGCGTAATCCGTTAACCCTACGCGAGGTAGATCATTGGGATGGTCAACACAACTTGAAATCAAATCGTCAATAGTGATGGAATCCGAGTTGATAGACTTCATGAAGACAATGTTACATAGACGTTGGATACAATCGCTCTTATCTTCCGTCAATAATCGTTTGATGAAAGCAGCAGGTCTAGAAGCGAGGAAAGCTCTTCGACCCAATAGAAAGGAGATGAAGTGTTTTTCGATAAACTCGTTCCAAGCATGTAAGCTGTGTAAGTGTAGAAAAAGGTAGTGTCTTCTTCAATATCAAAGAAACGTCCTTCCCTCTCACATCTTGAGAAATAGGAATTGGATGTGGGTAATACTGCTGAAGATTTCCAAGACCGACTGACAATGTAGAGACTCGTGATGAATGGGAGTATTCTCTTGGCGTCGTCTCCATTCGTCCCATTGAGTGCATAAATTTCCCAATTTTCAATGCACAACCTGAACACAATACAAGACATTAACACTCTGGTAAAAGTAAAAGTCTCTCTGTTAGTGGCTTCCAGAGACATTAGAAATGTTACCCTCTCATCAACAGTGAGATCTGCTTCATCATTCCAACGCGAAAACCTTATGTTTTCATTTTGAGTTTCTTTCAAATTGATTTTAGAAGCTGTGTCGTTACTAGAGAGGAATTCGCTACAATTAATAAAGTTTTCGGTTGAACGCGAATCGTCGGCATTCATGATCGTTTCGTAAGCTCACAGTAGCTCAAGTGGGGTCTAAAATTTGTCAATTTTGTCTCATAAGTAGGTCCTACACATCACCTAAAAAATTGAAAGGTTGACTGAGGTGTTTAGAAAATGGGATTATAGAGTTTAGAAATATAAAAAATATAGCCTTTAATCTTTCATCTACTTTATTTGAATACAGAGGTGAGTAATTCTTCAACCAGTAGAGTTTGATTTATTCTTCAACCAGAAGAGATATGGGTTGAGTTAGAGACAAGACAGTTCTGTCAGGTATACCTAATAATTGTAGTTCGTCAAGATCTTCTTTACTTGCTTTATTCAATTTGTTTTTCAGAAACAACAGATAGGGAGTCACAACGTCTTCTATACTCTTCGCCAACAAAGATGGGACGGTGATTGATTGTTGTACATCTGATGCATCTCTCAAACGGTTGTAAGCGTTAGCAGCAGCGAAGTAGGCAAACTGCGTCCAGCCTGGAGTGTCTGTACACAAGCCGTGACGAAAACGTTGACATTGTTTCACCAAACCCGCGAACACCACATATTCATTGGGGGATAACCACATATCTCTGACTCTTCCCGTCTTTGGCTCCAAGAATGACACCGGTAGAAACTTTGAATTGAAATGTTGGTCGCTTTGCTTGTTGTATAATTTCATTCGAAATGTATGACGTATGGTCAAAGCAACCAGTAGAACGATTAACATTAAAATGCTGAACACACCCAACACGTGAGACCAATTTAAATAGCGCAATTCAGTCATTGTTTTGTTAATATGTCTCTGTTTTTAGTTTCATGTTCCGTGCCTCTTCAAGATTTTTCACAGACATTATTGATTCTGGAAACACTACTTCTGAATTGTCGATTTCATGCACATGTAAATAACCTTGTTTAATGAAATTGATATTAATTTCATATTTTTGAAGATTTTCATTGGTTTGGAATAAGTTATTATTTAACGTGGCATGAACTTTAAAATCGTCAATGATAGGTTTGTTGTTATTGATTGGAAGAGTCATGTTTTTACGAAAATTAAGAAATGCAAGGAGATCATTGTTGTTGAGTAAATCGATGAATCCGTGAGGATTATCGGTTATTTTTAAATTCATGGCTAACCCTCTCGGCATGACGTATTCAATGATTGTGTTCGTCTCATTGTTAAATTTAGAAGAGGGTGCGGCGAGAGCAACAGCGGCGGCGGCTTTGCGTTTACGGCGAAGTGCTGCCACTGCCGCACTCGGATCTGTTATGATAATCTCTACCCCGCCATTCAATAGAGTGTTGGGTAGAGTCACCTTCATGACAGCGTCCATCTGCAATGTATTGTGTGTCTTTATATTCTGAAGCTTCCGATTCTGAATTTAGTTCGTACTGAATGTCGTCTAACCTTGTGTGAGTTGAATGTGTGTCTTTATTTTCCGAAGCTTCCGATTCTGAATTTAGTTCGTAATGAATGTCGTCTAACCTTGTGTGAGTTGAATGTGTGTCTTTATCTTCCGAAGCTTCCGATTCTGAATTTAGTTCGTAATGAATGTCGTCTAACCTTGTGTGAGTTGAATGTGTGTCTTTATCTTCCGAAGCTTCCAATTCTGAATTTAGTTCGTACTGAATGTCGTCTAACCTTGTGTGAGTTGAATGTGTATCTTTGTCTTCCGAAGCTTCCGATTCTGAATTTAGTTCGTACTGAATGTCGTCTACCTTTGATTGAAGTGAATGTGTGTCTTTGTCTTCCGATACTTCCGATTCTGAATTTAGTTTTTATAGTTAAAACAAAATGCGATGCAAGTAACGTCATAATATGCACAGACACACTCACAACTGTAGAGTCAGAATTGGACACTCCATAAGACAAGGTTACACATTCACCTCAATACAGTTTAGTTGACATTCAATGCGATTAGACATTAGTGTCTTTGTCTTCCGAAGCTTCCGATTCTGAATTTAGTTCGTACTGAATGTCGTCTAACCTTGTGTGAGTTGAATGTGTGTCTTTGTCTTCCGAAGCTTCCGATTCTGAATTTAGTTCGTACTGAATGTCGTCTAATCTTATGTGAGTTGAATGTGTGTCTTTGTCTTCCGAAGCTTCCGATTCTGAATTTAGTTCGTACTGAATGTCGTCTAACATTGTGTGAGTTGAATGTGTGTCTTTGTCTTCCGAAGCTTCCGATTCTGAATTTAGTTCGTACTGAATGTCGTCTAATCTTATGTGAGGTGAATGTGTGTCTTTGTCTTCCGAAGCTTCCGATTCTGAATTTAGTTCGTACTGAATGTCGTCTAACCTTGTGTGAGGTGAATGTGTATCTTTGTCTTCCGAAGCTTCCGATTCTGAATTTAGTTCGTACTGAATGTCGTCTAACCTTGTGTGAGGTGAATGTGTATCTTTGTCTTCAGAAGCTTCCGATTCTGAATTTAGTTCGTACTGAATGTCATCTAACCTTGTGTGAGGTGAATGTGTGTCTTTGTCTTCCGAAGCTTCCGATTCTGATTTTTAGTTCGTACTGAATGTCGTCTACCTTGTGTGAGGTGAATGTGTGTCTTTATCTTCTGAAGCTTCCGATTCTGAATTTAGTTCGTACTGAATGTCGTCTAACCTTATGTGAGTTGAATGTGTGTCTTTATCTTCTGAAGCTTCCGATTCTGAATTTAGTTCGTTTTCAATGTCGTCTAACCTTGTGTGAGTTGAATGTGTGTCTTTATCTTCTGAAGCTTCCGATTCTGAATTTAGTTCGTACTGAATGTCGTCTAACCTTGTGTGAGTTGAATGTGTGTCTTTGTCTTCCGAAGTTTCCGATTCTGAATTTAGTTCTTACTGAATGTCGTCTAACCTTGTGTGAGTTGAATGTGTGTCTTTGTCTTCCGAAGCTTCCGATTCTGAATTTAGTTCGTACTGAATATCGTCTAACCTTATGTGAGGTGAATGTGTGTTTTTGTCTTCCGAAGCTGCGATTCTGATTTTTAGTTCGTACTGAATGTCGTCTACCTTTGATTGAAGTGAATGTGTGTTTTTGTTTTCCGATACTTCCGATTCTGAATTTAGTTTTTATAGTTAAAACAAAATGCGATGCAAGTAACGTCATGGATTTTAAAGATGTTAAAGTTGATGCTACACCCGCTACTCCACTTGGACGTACTAGGATTAAAAACAAGGCTATGTTGTTTTCCCTCCGAACAGAACACGTTTTCGAATTGGTACTGACGCGGGTAAACTATAAGTTTACTAGCCACCAATGCGACATGAAGACCTAATGGTGTCACGACGCAAGCTACATTCGAGTCATTCAAAGAAACGATTTATATTTCTCTGGATATGTCAGCAGGTAGAATACCCAATTTAAAATCTCTTACAACCTGAATGTAATTCTTCAAAAAAAAATTTCGACGAACTGACTTAGACAATTCTAATTTATCGAATTTTAAATTCAAAAATGGATGAATGTTGTTAGATGACTTGTTCTTGGTGTTGTTGTGGAGAGACGCCACCGCCGTTACTCGTAACGGAAGGTCAGAGACGGTATCCAAATTATCTAATGATGTTGCTGCTGCTGTTGAAGTTTCATCAGAAGATCCTGTGAGAATGGGCACAGCAGGTTTTAACACCATCCCACCAAATTTTCTCGTTTCTTAATCGAGATGCTCTGAAATCAAACCGTTGATGTAATTTTTTCCTACTTGTGTAACCATATCTCTCGCTAACACTTTATGATTAGCTTCAAAAAGAAACCTCTCGACGATCTTAACAATCAAATCAAATTCGTTCTGCAAGGTGGCAGGAGGATAGATGTTAACCATTTTGTCAATGTAGCATGTCACGTAACCCAAGAACCTACCATTGTCAACTCTATTAATTCCTTGTCCAAAAGTTGCTTCGTTCAACAGCGATTGACTACCAATCCCATTCGGTCCCAGCATTTCGAGTTTAGGAAATTCGGAGAGAATTTCAAAAGCGTTGCACGGTACTTTCATGTTACCCATGCGCGTTACAATTCGTTTGGTCGGACATCTCTCCACTCTTGAACCGTCCATCTGTACACCGCCATATGGTATATATTTCTCGTGGTTACGTACTGACCTCAAATTACTCAACCCTACTCCTCCACCTTTGCCTCCTTTGTTACACAATCTACTTCCACTGGAAAGCAGGTTCAATTTTGATTTCAATCTAGCTTCCATCTCGTTTAAAGATTGCCAAGAATAATTTTTTGAAGTACGTATGATCAATCAAGGATAGGATGGGTATGATACTGCTGTTGTTACCATCGTTTTGTTCGACTCTCCAAGCTCTGAAGGCACACTCGGTCGTGAAGGGCGCGGACATTATGACCACGGGAGGTAACCCGTCACATATGCTGAGAATGCACCCTCATCGGATTGTGAAGCAGCGTTTTCAAACGGATAGAACATTAACTCGGCCGACTTGTAAAGAAAACGAATGATAAGCACGTAGATTATCAAATTAATCGGATCGGCAGACCTGTTAGTGTATCTTGAGAAAAAGAAAGCAGTATATCATGATGATCATATCGCGATCCTCTAACTGTAATTCAGATTCCTTGAACCTGCCTAGGACGTCTTTCAACGGAAAGCGGATCACATCCGAGCGCACTGGGTTCACCTGACGACGATACAGACCGTTTTTCAAAAATCGACGGTGATTCATACACATTAAAAATAAAACGATAAGTTCAGTGGGTGACTGAGAAGTTAAGTTCATCTGCTTTAACGTGTGACACTTGCAGTTTGTCGTTTGACATTCAATTAACCAAACTTCATCGTCAAGAAACAAAGGATTGAAAGAATCTAACGTTTCGGGTATACGCATCAGACAAGCGTCCACGTTCTTCTGAATCAAAACCAAAATGAAAAAGAAGAATTGCAATCTGCTCTTAAAAATATTGAGGAAATACTTGCAAAATAAAAATAATCTTTTCGAATTTGTATGAGTAAGCAAGAAAAAATCAAAATGGAAAGAGATGAAATACATAGTCAATTAGAGTCACTTAAAGAAACTAGTAAAATGTCTTTATTGGATTTGAATGTCAAAACAACAGAATATGAGAGAAAAATATCAGAATATGAGAAAAAAATATCAGAACATGAGAAACAAATATCAGAATATGATGAAATAATCAAAAAAGAAAAATTAAAGATTGAAGAAAAGGACAAAATAATTCAAAGTTTAAGAAATGAACAAAGTTATTTAAAGAATATATTACAAGATAAAGAGCAAAAATTAAACACATGCAATGCTCAACCTTAATAGAGTTTAGACGACATTCAAATGTCATCTAACCTTAACCGAGGTGAATGTGTGTTTTAGTCTTCCGGAGCTTCCGATTCTGTTAACACTCAAGTTAAGAATTGGATGCATCTCAAGAGAAAAACACACATTCACCTTAATAGAGTTTAGACGACATTCAAATGTCATCTAACGTTAACCGAGGTGAATGTGTGTTTTAGTCTTCCGGAGCTTCCGATTCTGTTAACACTCAATTTAAGAATTGGATGCATCTCAAGAGAAAAACACACATTCACCTTAATAGAGTTTAGACGACATTCAAATGTCATCTAACCTTAACCGAGGTGAATGTGTGTTTTAGTCTTCCGGAGCTTCCGATTCTGTTAACACTCAAGTTAAGAATTGGATACATCTCAAGAAAACACATTCACCTTAATAGAGTTTAGACGACATTCAAATGTCATCTAACCTTAGACGATATTGAAATGTCGTCTAACCTTAACCGAGGTACTGAATGTCGTCTAACCTTGTATGAGGTGAATGTGTATCTTTATCTTCCGAAGCTTTCGATTCTGAATCTAGTTCGTACTGAATGTCACCTAACCTTGTGTGAGGTGAATGTATATCTTTGTCTTCTGAAGCTTCCGACTCTGAATCTAGTTCGTACTGAATCCGGAGCTTCCGATTCTGTTAACACTCAAGAATTGGATGCATCTCAAGAGAAAAACACACATTCACCTTAATGGAGTTTAGACGACATTCAAATGTCATCTAACCTTAGACGATATTCAAATGTTGTCTAACCTTAACTGAGGTGAATATGTGTTTTAGTCTTCCGGAGCTTCCGATTCTGTTTGAAAGTCTTTTTTCAACGGCGTACTTCATTTACTTGAACGGACAAGGTTCTACCAATAAAGTTTCCAAGACTGGAACATTGGTTTCTAACAGTCACGCCACATAAATCTTTGATACACAAAACGTGGGATACGTAGATGAAATTTTAGTATTAACCATGACTGTTATGAAATAAGAAGAAGAGATAGATAAGGAAGAGAAATATGTAAGGGTAAACAATAAAAAATAATTGACAAAATATATTTTTTTTTAAAATCATCCTTAAAGTGTATGTGTTGCAATGTTGCAAGTAAAGAAGAGGCCCAACAACACACACACATACACACACACCACACACAACTTTACACGCACTGTAGTAGAGTCTATTACTCTTTGGAATTCGATAACTTAATTAAAAAGTTTATCTCTTGCACTATCTGTCAACACATCTACAGTTTTCTTAGTTTTACACTGAGAACAGGTGCAGCAGTTAATGCGAGAGTTGCTGCTGCTGCTGCTGCTGCTGCTGGTTAAGGTAGGCACACCTAACCGACGCCACGTGCCCACCATGGTTGACGGGTTCACACCCATGCCGTTGTAGGTGAACATGAGTGTCTTAGCTAGGGCGAGGGCTGCATCGTCATGGGGTTGTTTATCAAGACAGTCTCCGATCTTTGCAGCATCTTCCTAATGTGTTTTCACATAGTAAATTCAATAGAGACACGTGCCTAATATCTAAATAAAATACAATTTACAATGGTATAAAATAGGAGGTTTGTAGTAAATTAATTATCCACCTAAATTAATTATCACCAAAAAAATTATGGAAGTAAGAAACGAACGATAACCGTCACGATCAACATGTCACATAACCGTCAACGATCAACATGTCACCAGGTGAAAAATTCATATTAAGAATTGGATGCATCTCAAGAGAACACACATTCACCTTTATGGAGTTTAGACGACATTCAAATGTCATCTAACCTTAACCGAAGTGAATGTGTGTTTTAGTCTTCCGGAGCTTCCGATTCTGTTCGTTTCTTACTTCCATAATTTTTTTGGTGATAATTAATTTAAGTGGATAAATCAACATGTCACCAGGTGAAAAATTCATATTAAGAATTGGATGCGTCTCAAGACAAAAACACACATTCACCTTAATGGAGTTTAGATGACATTCAAATGTCGTCTAACCTTAACCGAGGTGAATGTGTGTTTTAACCGAAGTGAATGTGTGTTTTAGTCTTCCGGAGCTTCCGACTCTGTTAACACTCAAATTAAGAATTGGATGCATTTCAAGGGAAAAACACACATTCACCTTAATGGAGTTTAGATGACATTCAAATGTCGTCTAACCTTAACCGAGGTGAATATGTGTTTTAGTCTTCCGGAGCTTCAGATTTTAACAATACTGTTACATAGTATAATTGCATCACAAGAGAAACACCTCAATAAAGTTTAGACAACATTCATTTATATTTACATGTACAAATTATAAATATCTTATTGTCAAAAAGTGGGGTCCATTATTTTACGTCTCCGTGCAAGACATCTTCACTGACTTGTGCATAAATTTCGCAACATGTGGGTGAGGGATACACGAACTAAACAGAACCGGGTCCGGATTTACATGGGGGTGTACACAAGAGTGCCAATATTATCTTACCTCGATCGAATTGAATGTGTGTGGATACACGATCTAAACAGAGTCGGGTCCGGATTTACATGGGGGTGTACACAAGAGTGCCAATATCATCTTACCTCGATCGAATTGAATGTGTGTGGATACACGATCTAAACAGAGTCGGGTCCGGATTTACATGGGGGTGTACTGCCAATATCATCTTACCTCGATCGAATTGAATGGATACACGAACTAAACAGAGTTGGGTTCGGATTTACATGGGGGTGTATAAAAGAGTGCCAATATCATCTTACCTCGATCGAATTGAATGTGTCCTAATCTTCCGGAACTTCCGATTTTGTTTAACCTTGTGTGAGGTGAATGTGTGTATTTGTTTTGCGAAGCTTCCAATTATAAATCTAGTTCGTACTGAATGTCGTCTAACCTTGTGTGAGGTGAATGTGTGTATTTGTTTTGCGAGGCTTCCAATTCTGAATGTGTGAGGTGAATGTGTGTTTTTGTATTCCGATGCCTCCGATTCTGAATTTAGTTCGTACTGAATGTCGTCGTCTAACCTTATGTGAGGTGATACTGAATGTAGTCTAACCTTGTGTGAGGTGAATGTGTGTCTTTGTCTTGCGAAGCTTCCAATTCTGAATTTAGTTCGTACTAAATGTAGTTTAACCTTGTGTGAGGTGAATGTGTGTTTTTATCTTCCGATGCTTTCGATTCTGAAAATGTCACGATTCTGAATTCAGTTCGTACTAAATGTCGTCTAACCTTGATTGAGGTGAATATGTGTCTTTGTCTTGCGAAGTATTATGTTAACCACAGAGTGGAGTTAGGATCTACATAGAGATATGTACACATGAGGTATGCAAACCAGTAACACACTGACTTACAATTCTGACTTTAAAGTTCATACTGAATGTCGTCTAACCTTGTGTGAGGTGAATGCGTGTCTTTGTCTTCTGAAGCTTCCGATTCTGAATCTAGTTCGTACTGAATGTCGTCTAACCTTGTATGAGGTGAATGTGTGTCTTTGTCTTGCGAAGCTTCCAATTCTGAATTTAGTTCGTACTGAATGTTGTCTAACCTTGAATGAGGTGAATGTGTGTTTTTCTCTTCCGATGCTTCCGATTCTGAATTTAGTTCGTACTAAATGTGGTCTAACCTTGATTGAGGTGAATATGTGTCTTTGTCTTGCGAAGCTTCCAATTCTGAATTTAGTTCGTACTAAATGTAATCTAACCTTGTGTGAGGTGAATGTGTGTTTTTATCTTCCGATGCTTCCGATTCTGAATTTAATTCTTACTAAATGTGGTCTAACCTTGATTGAGGTGAATGTGTGTCTTTGTCTTGCGAAGCTTCCAATTCTGAATTTAGTTCGTACTGAATGTTGTCTAACCTTAAGTGAGGTGAATGTGTGTCTTTGTCTTTCGAAGCTTCCGATTCGTTAACACTCCAATTAAGTAAATTAAATGTCAAAGTGTGTCCGTGACTTGTAGTTGTAGTTCGAATTAACTTTTAGTTCTTGCAGTTGATTTGAAAGATCTCAGTGTGGACACGCTACATGTAATGCATAATTTACAATTGATCTGAATGTCGCTTCAAGACTAAAACACATATTCACCCGGAGCCTTCTTAGAAGGTTAAGAACGTGATTACGTAAATGTCGTCTATACTAGAATGTGTTTCTGTGCACGATACTGACTTATTTCTACAAACTTTGATGAAGATCTTAAGTCACCATTATTCCTTGCTGTCAGTATTGTCTAGATATAGTTGAAGAAGAATTGAGATGCAGAACAACAGTATACTTTTTTATTAACTAAAAATATCATAATTATATACATGTGTGTTATGAAACAAATTTAACAGGGACTAGTTAAACTGTGCAAATCTTGAACCCACCTGACAAACTCTGTGCAAATCCTGACCCCAGTTTCTTCTCCGGTTAAACTGTGTGTAGATCCTGCCTGTGACAAACTCTTTGCATATCCTGACCCCAGTTTCTTGCACAAACTATGTGCAAGTTTCTTTTCCGTTTAACTTTGTTCAAACACATTTATTATATAACACTTTAAAAACGTTTCGAAAAATATATTTAAAATATTGGACCCTACTTTAGCTAAACCCTATTTACATACATGTGTTACTTAACTCAGAATTTCTTGAGAGTAACAAGAGGTTCTCGAGGTTCCCTTGTGACATGTACAAATGGAATGTGACGATATGGTTTGTTTCTTTTCACCGTACGTAATGATACAGGTTTGTTATCTTTGATTAGGTTTAGTGGCTCTTCTATAGGGTTGTTGTCTTTGATTAGGTTTAGTGGTTCTTCTATAGGATTGTTTTCTTTTTTTTTAGTGTTTCCTTTTCTGTATTTTCTGGGCTTCCCTGTTTTTCTTTTTCTGAGTTTTCTGGGCTTTCTATTTCTATAATTTCGATGCTTTTCTGCTCACTCCCCTGTTTGCTTTCTTCTCTCAAGTTCTTCAGCTTTTCTTTGAGCTTCTTCAGATTATTAGAATACATGTTTCTCATGAGCACATCCTGCTCTTGGTGTACCATCGTGTTTTCGTTTTGTTGACATGGAGCATCAGGAATGTTCAGGTGGGTGCTGGAGTAAAACTGCATAATCTTCATCATGAACAAGTACAACTGACGTCCAACTACCTAGAATGGGAGATTATGATTAGATAAAAATTAATGTAAATGCAACTCGTATAGAAGCTATCTCCACTCCTACTTATTTTTTTTTTTAAATCTTTACCTTAATGTTGTAAACTTCATTTAAGTTGGACACATGAGGCTCTGGGTCAACTAGTTTTGGTATTTTTGCGATCTGAAAATACAAGAAAGAAATTTGAAGATTCGTATAATAATAATAATGTTTCATCTCAATAAAATATAACATTTATCTAGTCTGGACATTTACCTGAGTCTCAGTTGAATATCTTTTGCGTTTTAATCTTCTCTTCTTAGAGTTAGCTTGTTCGTCTGTCTTTAAATCTCGTGTCGGACAAGCACAAATCCGCAAGTGAAACACGTCGCGTCCCAGTACTGTACCATCTGTAACACTAACACAAATACAAATGTACTCAAAGTTACAGGAAATCCTTGGATAACTTTTCCTTGATTCACTCCATGAAATCTTTTATCAGAAATAACATTGGTAATGTAATAGCTATATCCGATCACAAGACGATGAAAGCCAAATCAACGACTGATTGTCTGACGGCGGTGCAGTCTAAGAAGAGAAAATTAGACGAAGAAAATGTTGCAACTAACACAAATACTACGGCTACGGTCGTACCTCCTAGTCTTGTTAATGAACCTAGAACTGCATATTCTGAACAAGCTATGGATGAATTGTCAACATATTACGCTGTGTTACTCTCCAATGTTGACAGATTCAAGCACAAGCACGTAAGATTGGCTTCTCTCATCAAACTGTTAAGTTACTTGAAAAAGAGAATCAACATAACGGACACGCTCAACACCCTGATTCTAACCCCACCTGTAGAAGTGACGATTTCGGAAAACGGAACCATTCAAGAATCTGTGGCAAAACTGTTGACACGACAGAGCGATCGGTTGTACGTTGTTGCAGAAGATGATGATGGTGGTGTAGTAGATATCGATCAGCGTATGCGCGATGTTCTTAACACGCGTCGCAAACTCGAAGAATGTTTGTCGCGTCAACATCTATGCGATATCATGGTGATGGAACAACTCTCTACCCTTTTAGGTGCTATACCATGTTACAGTACCCCGCTGAGGGGAGTTCCTTGCCGTGGTAGCGGGGCTTGAAGCCTGGTCGGCAGCACCACCTACTTAGGTGGTCCGTCCACCTCTGTAGGGCTTGCTGTTTGTCCTCTCCGGAAGAGCCCCAAAGCACCTCACTGAGTACTCATCTTCAATATCGTGCAGTGGAACTGCCGTGGTCTGCGTGCCAATTGGGAAGAGTTGCTCAGTCTTATAGCCCGTTATTCCCCAGTATGCATTTGCATTCAGGAGACCATGGTAGGAGAAAGTACTCCTTTTGGGCCTCCTGGTTACCATATTTTATATTCTTATCCTCTACAAGACCAAGGGAATCGTGGCGGCAGTGCCATACTGGTCCGCCGTGATATCCCTTTCTCACGCGTAAGGCTGTCAGCTCCCTTCCAGGCGGTCAGCATCCAGCTCTTTCTCCCACGACAGTACACAGTTTGCAGCTTATACCTTCCTCCAAGCGCTCATGTAGAGAGGAGGGATCTTGATAACTTGATCGCTGATCTTCCTGCCCCTTTCCTCTTACTAGGCGATGTGAATGGCCGTCATCCACTGTGGGGAGACTGCACCACTAACCCTCGAGGCGTGATGCTGGCATCTGTGGTAGAAGATGAGGAACTGGGAGTTCTTAATTCTGGAGATATGACGCACTTCCATAGCCAAACGGGTATTTTTACGGCTATCGATGTGTCTTTGTGTTCCTTTAATATTATTTTAGATTTCAACTGGAAGGTTTTACCGAACTTGCATGGAAGTGACCACTTCCCCATTGTTTTATCGTCAGCCAAGGGCGAACCACGCACTCGCCTCCCACGCTGGCGTATAGATAAAGCAGACTGGCAACTCTTCAAACAGCTAAGTTCCACTGCACGGTCTTTAGATGACTTCAGCAGCACTGGCGAAGCGGTGGCATATTTTACTACCTTACTACACTCGGCAGCCATATTAGCAGTTCCAAAGACGTCTGGTCACTTTCCCAGACGTCCCATGCCTTGGTGGACCCCTGAGTGCGCCGCTTCGGTGACGGCAAACGAGCCGCTTTCTCACGCCTCTGCCGACATCGTGGAGATCCACAATATAAAGAAACCTTCAAACGGGCGTGCCCATGCCCGACGGGTCCTTAAAGAGGCCCGTCGTGCTTCGTGGAAGGCATACGTATCCACCCTAAACAATGAGACGTCCCTAGCGCAGGTATGGAAACGAGTGAGGAAAATCTCGTGGAAATATACCGTCCCTTCCCCTCCTGTCCTGTCAGAAGCAGGCAGGAACGTGGCCGAACCTATTGCAGTTGCTCAAGTCCTTGCCCAACATTTTACAAATGTATCTAGGAAAGACACTACATCTCCTTCGGGACGCCATCGTCGGCGCTTGGAGTCTGCTGGCCTCAGTTTTGCTTCTAATAACGGCGAGTCGTATAATGCCCCTTTTTCTAGTCTTGAACTCCGTTCAGCTCTAAACCAGTGCCATGACTCGTCACCAGGTCCCGATGACATCCCAGACTCTTTTTTACGTCATATTCCTGACGAATCACTTATGTTTTTATTGTCTCTTTTTAATAGAATTTGGTATACCGGTGATTATCCGTCTTCCTGGAGCGTTACCGTTATTATTGCAATCCCTAAGCCTGGAAAGGACCACCGGCAGGCAACAAATTACCGTCCCATATCACTCACTTCATGCCTTTGCAAGGTTATGGAGAAGATGGTGAATGGGCGGCTCATGTGGTACTTAGAGAAAGGGAATATTTTATCACAAGTACAATATGGTTTTCGCAAAATGCGATCCACCTCAGACGCCCTTCTATCTTTGGAGTCATCTATATGTGAGGCCTTCGCCTCCAACCAACACCAAGTTACAGTGTTCTTTGATTTGGAAAAAGCGTATGACACTGCCTGGCGTCATGGCATCTTACTTTCCCTCCATGAGTTTGGTCTTCGTGGCCGGCTCCCGATTTTTATCAAACAGTTTTTATCGAATCGTTTCTTGAGGGTGAGGGTTGGAGACATGCACTCTGATGCTCTTCTTGTAGAAGATGGTGTGCCGCAAGGGAGTATTCTCAGTGTTACTCTCTTCGCCGTGGCCATCAACAGCGTTATTAGTGTACTACCAGAAGGAGTCCGAGGGAGTTTGTATGTCGATGACCTGTCCATCTCAGTCTCTGGATCCAGGATGTCACTGATTGAACGAAAATTACAGCTGGCACTTAACAGGATATCCACGTGGGCTGAAACTCAAGGTTTTCGGTTCTCCCAAACTAAGACTGTGGCTATGCACTTCTGCCGTATTCATGGAGTCCACCTGACCCAGACCTATACTTCTACGGTCGCAGAATCTCATGTGGAGGAGACCTGATTTCTTGGGCTGATATTCGATGCAAGGCTGACCTGGGTCCCTCACCTCCGGTATATCAAGGCAACTTGTTTGAAGGCAATTAACCTCCTTAGAGTTTTAGCCCATACCTCTTGGGGTGCGGATCGCCAGACCCTCCTCATGTTGCACAGATCACTTATACTTCCGAAACTGGAGTATGGGTGCGAGATATATTCATCTGCGTCGGATGCTCGTCTCCGTATGTTGGACTCTGTGCATCATGCTGGGGTCCGTCTTGCAACAGGAGCCTTTAGGTCATGTCCGATTGCTAGTATGTTAGTGGATGCCGGCATGCATTCCTTGGACCTGCGCCGGAGGTCTTTAATGCTGAGATGCTGGTATCGGACTCACCGCCTTCCAGATTCTGTGCCTTGTGTTACCGCCTCCCAAGATTCTCGCTCTCGCGTGTATGACGCTCGGCCGAGTTTCCCTAAACCTTTTGGATATAGGGTGCAGTCACTTATGGCAGCCTGGGCAGTTCCTCCATTCACTGTTTGTCCCCACCGCATCCCGAGGGTGGGCTATTGGCAGTTTCCCAGCGTAGAAGTGTGTAGACCTATAACGGACCAAAAGAGCTCCCTCCCCTGTTACGCAGCACAGTCCTTATTTTTAGAGCACTTCTCTTCTCACGAGGGCTCTGTTCCCGTCTATACGGATGGGTCTAAGTCGGACACTGGAGCAGGCTTCAGTGTCGTCTTTCCCACCTTCTGCCGGGGCGTTAGCCTTCCTAGAGTGGCGTCAGTCTTTACGGCTGAAACTTCCGCTATCTTACTAGCTCTCAAAATTATGTTTAGTCTCCCCCAGAACTCCTTTACTGTTTATAGCGACTCTCGTAGCGCACTGGCTGCTATTTTATTTTATCGATTTTAGAATGGCTTTACTTATTAAACCGTCGAGGTAGTCGGGTGGCCTTTTGCTGGGTCCCGGCCCATGTAGGGGTTCAGGGGAACGAGCAGGCCGATCGTCTGGCCTGTCCCTGCTGCTGCACCTCACCTTCGCCCACTTCCCTGCAAAGACTTGTACCCTAACATCCGAGCCACCGCTGATAGCGTGTGCCAGGCCAGATGGGAGGATATGACTGCCACCACCAAGATGGGGGAAGTCACGACCAGGGCAAGACGTCCGTGGTCTTACTCCCACATAAAGTGTCGCAAAACGGAAACCGTTCTGGCCCGCCTGAGGACGGGTCACACACGCTACACACAAGGCTTCCTCATGTCTCGGGGTGTGCAGCCTTACTGCGACGACTGCTTGGTCCCCATGACTGTCCGGCACTTGCTGGTCGAGTGCCCCAGTCTGCAGGACCTGCGTGAGCAGTACCTCTCCCGGTGTCATGTAGATGGAAATTTTTCCCTCTCCCTAATGCTGGGGGAAAAGGTGCTCACCCCGGGATATGACGTCATGGGGTATTTGCGGAAGGTGGGCTGAAGTTATTCTAATGGACCATTTTAGAACACTTTTCAATACCCCTCAACATACTTTGGTCCATGGATAGATTTTTCTAAACTAAGATTATTTTACTAATTTGCTTTCCATTTTATTACGCACTCCGGCGCCATATGACCCAAGATGTTGCGGCGCCACGAAGGAAATCCCAAATCAATCAATTAATCAACCATGTTACAGTACATACTTACACAAAGCATTCGCGTGGCATTGTAAAGTTGTCATTCGTAACAGACTCGTCGACATGATGCTTTCAGGAGAATCAGACATCACCGACACAGCTAAAGAAATTTATGCTAGTCTGAATTTCTTTATTAACTTCCAAATTGATTCGAGATTGTTGTTTGACAGAAATGTTAACGATAATACTTTCGAGAGTCAATGTCGTTGTGCTGATTGCACATAACACTTACCTCGAAGTCCGCATGACCTTTGGTGACGTAAGCTGCCAGGGGCGTTGACCACACTTACTTACAAGTCCGCATGACCTTTGGTGTTCATCAAAGGAAACTTACTGGCGTCTGAATGGACGTCAATGAAACAAACATGTTTAGCACCAGGCGAGCAGAGGTCGTATTCACTTTGATTCAATCTGTCTATCAGGAACGACATTGACTCTAAAGTATTATCGTTAACATTTCAACCATGTTACAGTACATACTTACACAAAGCATTCGCGTGGCATTGTAAAGTTGTCATGTAAAGTTGGCATGTGTTAACAACCATCCCTTATTATCAATTGATCGGAAAAATAACAACAAGACTAAAAATCACGCAATGCTTCCTGCCATTTTTAGCATGAGCATAACACTCCTTACGATTTACGTCATCTCAATCAATCGTGCCGAATCCAACAATGTCCAAATTTAGCTTGATTTGGCATACCTTTATTACATGCCAAAATTGGATAACCACGCTTACGTCATTAACAAGTGCGTGATATGCCAAACTACGACTACGTCACAGTATGTATCGATATGAGGTATTGCTTACGTCACTACATGTGTGCGATTATCACCCTCGTGTTAGAGAATACGTCACAGTATTGATTGTTAGTGCAATTTATACCCTCGTGTTTTTTGCAGGTGATTATCACCCTTGTGACAACGTCACAGTATTGTTACGTCACTACTATTTTTGCAGGTGATTATCACCCTCGTTATTGTTATAGACTATGTCACAGTCTTGTTACGTCACTACTACATGTGGAAGTAGCACCCTCGTGTTTTTTTACAGGGGATTATCACCCTCGTGTTATTGTTAGACTACGTCACAGTATTGTTACGTCACTATTTTTGCAGGTGAATATCACCTCGTGACTACGTCACAGTATTGTTACAGGTGATTATCACCCTCGTTATTGTTAGAGACTATGTCACAGTATTGTTACGTCACTAATACATGTGCAATTATCACCGTCGTGTTTTTTTACAGGTGATTATCACCTCGTGTTATTGTTAGACTACGTCACAGTATTGTTACGTCACTACTATTTTTGCAGGTGATTATCACCTCGTGACTACGTCACAGTATTGTTACAGGTGATTATCACCTCGTGTTATTGCTAGACTACGTCACAGTATTGTTACGTCACTACTACATGTGCAATTATCACCTCGTGTTTTTTATAGGTGATTATCACCCTCGTGTTATTGTTAGACTACGTCAAATCCACTCAACGATTTGATTTGTTTAACAAACATAGCCAAAGATTTATGCAGTAAAATATCGACACCTAATACCACAGGTATGTTACGAGAGTAATCGTACGTGGGAGACACCCAGAAGCGAGAGTGAAATATATCCAGTATACTCTGAACGGCATTGACGATAAAGTTGCGAACGAATACGTGAATTGACTTAACACCTCTAAGAATACTAGTCAGTATATCGTTGTTGGTTTTGTCGTTGTATTCACTGTTATTGTTTTTACCGGCTATAAAATCAACAAAGGGTTTACTTGGATCGTTAGCCAATGACGACGAGGAGCGCATGATCGTGTCCGTTAAAATCAAACACTCTCTTTCGGTAGGTAATGGTGGTGGGGAAGAATGCTGCGATGGTCGCTTCACATCCCAAAGGAACTTCTTGTAAGCGATAACTAAACCTGCGAACCGCAAGGCAGTGCTAGTGTCACCATTGACACGCTTCAATTTGTCGTGACTCATTACTTCTTTCAAGACGTACGCTCTTATCTTATCGTCTGACAAATTTAAGAGTCAGCTTTCTCACACGATGTAGTTTGGAAAGCCTTGTTCATGACACTAACCCCGTTGAGAATCTCTATTAAATTTGGCTTCGTTTTTGGATACGATGCTGTTTTGGAATACTAGTATTTCTTTTCAAGAGAGGCGGTCCTCAATTGTTTGTAAGCACCGATGACAGTTTGTGCGATGGCCCAGTCCGCCTATTGACTCAATTCATCAGGTTTCTCAGTTCCGTATAGTCGTTTAGCCTTGTTGTACCCCATTAGATTGAAAGCCTTTTTAATTTCAACACAGAAGTCGATCAGGTTAAACATTTTTTTTTTATCTGTTTCACTTAAAGATGAAGTCTTGTTGTCTTTTGAGATACATCTAAAGAGAATGTTGTTCAACACGAACGACACGAATAACCCGCGTTGCATGAGACTCGAGTTTAAAAAGATTTCAATGGAATCGTTTTTAAGGAATTTGCACAATACATTCGCCGCTACGTGCAAATGGGACTTGATTCCATTCGCGGCCAGTAAATAATCGTATGTGATCGAATGAACACTCTTTTGGTTCATTTCTTTAATCGCTAAAAGTTTGGACGCTATGTAAAGATGTCTTTTATCGTATGAGTCTTTGTTTAACTCGTTCATGATTCCAATGTGCACGTCTGACTTACTATGTTTGTGGGCTTCAACTATGGCACGTAATCTCATGTGCTACTATCACAAGTATGATTGTGTGGTGTGCTCAAAGCCCTTCACCCACCGCGAATTGCAACATGGCAGGACCACATTGATCTTCAGACAACACCATCCCTTCGTCATCAGGGAATTCGCACTGTTGGACGATGACATGAACATCATGGATTCACACGTCATCAATAACAAAGCAGCTGCATTCAAAGAAGAGGTTTCACCTGGTGTCTTCAAGTTCATCGATAACAGGTATGATCCAGTCGTTATCAGTGAAAATGTCGATGAGGATGGGTACCCCTTGTACAGTCCGGTTGAAGACGATGACGTAGTCAACGAGGAGGAGGAGGAGGAGGATGACGATGACGACGACGAGGACGATAACGAAGAGGAAGAGGATGACGATAACGAAGAGGAAGAGGAGGAACAGGATGACGAAGAAGACGACAACAACAACGAGGAGGAGGAGGAGGAGGAGGAGGATAATGAGGTGGACATTCCAGTCTACGCACCTGGTGAAGAGGAGGAGGAGGAGGAGGATGTTCCAGAGGAGGAGTCGGTTCCAGTTCCAGAGGAGGAGATGGTTCCAGTTCCAGAGGAGGAGTCGGTTCCAGTTCCAGAGGAGGAGTCGGTTCAAGTGAAGGAGGAGGAGTCGATTCCAATCGGTAATGAGCTTGTTCCCTTCGTTGAAGAGGAGACGACTGAAAATCAGCTATGGCGTGTTAAGACGAGTGTCCTCATCACCCGCAAATTGGTTGCAGTTCCTGGTAATAAGAAGGCGAATACCAAGCGTCATAATGAGGATACTGACGACTTGCCTGTGCTTGTTTTTGACGTTGCTGCTGCTGATTGTAAATACATTGTTCTTCCGCAAAATCACGAGGGTGTTAATTGCACATATAATAGTGACGTAACAATATTGCGACGTAGTCTCTAGATTCTGCAAACATAGTAGTGATGTAACAATACTGTGACGTAGTCTAGTAATATCATGAGGGTGATAATCACCTGCAAAATCACGAGGGTGTTAATTGCACATATGATAGTGACGTAACAATATTGTGACGTAGTCTCTAGATTCTGCAAAAATAGTAGTGATGTAACAATACTGTGACGTAGTCTAGTAATATCATGAGGGTGATAATCACCTGCAAAATCACGAGGGTGTTAATTGCACATATAGTAATGAAGTATACTGTACGGGTTGACTATCGGAAGCTACTAGCGGTTCTGATTTCAATGAACCTTTCAATTTACTTTTAACAGCGCTCATTTCTTCGGCATATTTTTCGATAGTGTTGACAAAACTATCTTTGAATGATCTGTAATATTTTAGGTCTTTAAAACTATCACTACTATATCTCTCATCTTGTTTCAATATTAGATTCAACGGAACTGGAAAGGAGGGTAGAAACGAATCGTCCATTACGTTGGCACGGACACGCACAGCGTTGCGTAAGGCCCACACTCCCAAAGAACATATTGTGTCTCTGTCTCTCGAAGCCAGACGTTCTTCTTCTTCATTGTTGTTGTTCGGTCTAGTGGAATATATAATTTTGGAAGATACAGTCCAAGTCTGTAACAGACGCATTATATCTTTATCTTCGATAGGGAGAGCATTCAACTGTATGCTGTATAACCGACAGTCCCAGAACCTCACTAGCGTAACGCATCGCGTTGTCTGAGAGGTGATGACTGTATAGATTGTAACTTACAACGCACCAAATATCGCTGTGTCTTGTCTCTTTGACGGTTTGACATGACTGCTGACCACTTCGGATTTCAATTTAACTTTCGGAACAACGTGTAATACAAAGGGAAGTATTTCAATTTCTGAAATCTACATTTATTTTTTGGCAATTACATCGATGTTAAATACGACCAACAGGTGATTCCATCTTCGGTGTGGAGGTACGTATGAGTGAGCACCGAACACGCTTGCGCTTCCCGCCGCTCTTGCGATCGGAGGGATACAAGCTTGGCGATTCAGGAAATCAATGTAACGGGCTTCCACTAGACTTTGCATGTACCTGTTGGATGCATCATCATCATAATGCGGCGGTGGCGGGTATTGATTGACTGATGATAAATTTTTGGTCGCCGTCGCGTGGCTTTGGCAGTCGCAACAATAACAGCAGTCTTCTTCTTTTTCCTTTTGTTCATTCTTAGTTTGACCACACGCACCATAATAACGATTCTCCAACTTGAGAACTGAATTCAATTTGATAAGCTGATTGTATTTCAAAGTATCAAGTTGTAAATATTTCATTACCTCTTCTTTTGAAAATTGGCGTTGGTGTATCCTATCATTCTTGCGTCGGTCATTGACTAAAGTCGTGATGACATCCAATGCCTCATTATTGTACATCATTATCATCTGCTGCTTTGGCTGCGAATAAGATTAATAAACGCTTGAAGTGTTTGACACAGTCTGCAAAAGGTCTTAGTTGATTTGAAGTATCTTTGTGAATGATGTTAAGGTAACGTCCTACTCTTTCCGATGAAGATAAACTAGGCCACTGCTCTTCATCTACTTGCATTGCAAGATGATCTTCTATGATCTTTGAATTGCGAAGTAAAGGATCAGTGTCTTGAAACCATTTTGATGTATCTAACAGTTCAGGAGAATGTATACTATACGGTATTTCTCCCATGGAGATTATACTGTTTAAACTTTTCTTTAAACATCTTAAAAATGACGGAACCTAAATTTAAATTCCACCACATGACTACTTGAGACATGCCACTTATAATATCAGGAAACTCATGATGTGGTTGTGGTAACGTTAATTCCTCCTCCTCATCGTCGTCGTCGTCATCATCATCATTGTTGTTATTGTTGTTATTATTAAGATTGGTGTTGTCGTGGTTATTACCAATTACTCGCTGAGACACTCGCGACCACAACCGATAGGCTACCATCCTATTGGCATCAGCAGTTACCCCTGCACCATCAACTGTAGCTTTGACTGTTTTTTTAGCATTGTTATGATTGTACGGCCCCTGATACCCGACCTCTTCGATGACGAATATTTGTTTCTTGCCAGCCACATAAGCCAATTTAGCATTAGATGAAGAACAATCACCCTTTCCAACCAGCGCTTCTGCACCCATGTCGGTGTAGGAATCCCACAAAGTATGTTTGGCGATGTTGACAACAGATGATTTTAAGTTGTTTCCTAAACCAACTAAAACAACGACAGTTTTTGGAGTCATGTTTAACCCAATAGATGTTATGGTTTGGACCAGGTGATGAGACATTTCTCCGTCGCCAGTGCACATATTGTTGATGAAACCCATGAAATTCATCATGGATCTCAGAAAATACAGACTGTGAAGTCTAGGTAGCCCTGTTTTTTGATCAACTACTTCTCTGTGACGTTTTTGAACTGCTTTAGCAACATGTTTATCTACTTTACTTTTGTTGTTAAGATTTTTGGAGAGATCGAGTGCAAGAGCGTAGAAGATCTCCAGCGAGACGGCGTTCTCGTCGTCCACACAGTAACACACAGGTGCCATTAAGGCCGACGTTACTACGTCAACTTGTTGTCGCTTCTTCGGTGGTGGACCAATCCTGTCTTCTTCCTCCTCGTTAACACACATTGACCAGAAATTATGTTCGTTGATATCATTGGAAGAGTAGTTCACCAATCTCGAAATGTGTTCAGCCATCATGAGTCCACGTGTTTCAGCGGTGCCTTCAATGCACATACTCAGGAAAGACGATTTTGTGTTAGGATCGAACATCGATTCGAGGACGATCTGTTTTTCAGTTGTTAATTTACCTGCCTCCTTAAAATTATATTTTTCTGTCAGCACTAGAAATCATATTTTTAGTTTCATTAATAAAAGTTTTATCATTTCTTCGAATGTGTTCCATTGTGACATATTTCTTTCCAATAGGGTACTTCCTGTGTTAGGTAAGAACGGAATAAATGAAGTTTTATTTGGATGTAATTGTGATAACGGGATACAAGGATAATAAAAAAGGAAGGAATATTGGGTATATATACAAAAAATTAAATCAATGATTTTATTATTCTATAAAATAGGGATGGGGGTTCACTTTGTACACTCTTGATGAGTTTCATCCAAGGTGGAAAGTAGTAAATGCCCATTTTATTAGATATCTTCATCTTAATAAATCTAAAACCTAAAAATTCGGTGGTTATATTTGTACTCATGTTTTCTAATAGAAAACATGTCCACAACAACACCAAGAACAAGTCATCTAACAACATTCATCCATTTTTGAATTTCAAATTCGATAAATTAGAATTGTCTAATCAGTTCGTCGAAATAATTTTTTGAAGAATTACATTCAGGTTGTAAGAGATTTTAAATTGGGTATTCTACCTGCTGACATATCCAGAGAAATAGAAATCGTTTCTTTGAATGACTCGAATGTAGCTTGCGTCGTGACACCATTAGGTCTTCATGTCGCATTGGTGGCTAGTAAACTTATAGTTTACCCGCGTCAGTACCAATTCGAAAACGTGTTCTGTTCGGAGGGAAAACAACATAGCCTTGTTTTTAATCCTAGTACGTCCAAGTGGAGTAGCGGGTGTAGCATCAACTTTAACATCTTTAAAATCCAACAGTCTTATGGCCGAAGAAAATTTTTATCGCTGAAGGACATATACATTGTAGGAGAAGATCCGACGTTATCTTTGATCAAATATCTCTTTGAGATCAAATGGACAGGACACGGGACGGAACAACACCCTTCACCTACGGTGATTTTAAAGAGACACATGTTCTTTCTGAACGGCGAGCTTTGAGTCTGGTGTTTCTCTTTGGTTTGATGATATTGTTTCTTTTGTTTTTAATAAGCCTAGATGTTGATGTCAAAGTAGATCATGTCAACAGGTACATGAAGATCGTTGAAAAAACACCTCCTGTTTTTTTAAATACTGTCGTGAGTGCTTTAGATGGATTCAAAGACCTTCCTTTTTCCTCAAAGAGAAATATTGACGAATATGTCTACTACCAACAACATCCAGGGCAACTTCTACAGGTTTTGATGTAATTGGTATTTGTCTAATAAAATCATACTATATTCTAGTGTTATTTTTATTTTCCTTACAGCTTATGTTACATTTAATGTTGAAAATATCATCATAGTTTAACACGGTTTCTTCGGGTTACAATTAATATTGAAAATATTATCATAGTTCAACACGGTTTCTTCGGGAATGTAATCACCCAACATAGAGTCGTAAACAATCTTCGATGCATTGTATACTTCAGGTTTGTAACTTTCCAAAGCTGCTGCATCCGATGTATTAAAAAACTGCACAAATTCAGATTGCATTCCAAGATAAAATTGAGAGTTAATCTGCAAACGTTAGCCTTTACCATTGAAAAGACACTAGGACAGAGCAACAACACATCGATATTCTTATACAGAATGTAAAACAAATACAGAGTCGAAAAGGTTGCATTCTCGTTAGTGTGGAAACTCTTATTTAAATTTAATTTGATTTGAGATAAATAATCATACATCAATATTGCATTAGTGGTAGATTTTTTTGTAGTATCCTTTCCAAAGAAGAGATCGAGTACATTGTTTGGTTCAAGCGTTTCTAACCGATACATCGGATTAAATTTAGATTTCATCATTTCCAATAACGAAACCACAAAAGAATGCATTACGTTATGAACCGATATCATATTTTTTAAAATCCAAGATACAGAGTCAATCCCATACTTCATGAGTTTTCCCATGTCTTTCCTTCTGCTAGTGTCATCTACCAAGATTGTGAGTAACTCCACCGCTGGGTAAGAACCTAAGACACAACTGAGGTTATTCAGGTTACCATTGTCTTCGTTTATAGACGGAGTTTTATTTAACTTAGCATTTTTTTAAATTAAGGTTGTAGAGTATAAACTAGAGATGCGTTTATCATTTTCACTGATTAAGTTCTCCTGAGTAAGAACATCACTTTCGTACATAAAATAATTTCCAGCTCGGTTGTATTCGATAGAAGCACCTATCACATCGACGTTGTCTGTTATCAATTTAGGGTTAGCTTTAAAACTCGGACGCAACAATTTTATTCTATCCTCCAATGATTTGGGTTGTTCAATTTCCATTTTGTCTTCGCTGGGTTGCTCAACTTCCATTTTTTCTTCCCGTAGTTCTTCTTCGCCTCTTGTAGCGCTAGTTGATAGTGGTGGTGGTGGAGGCTCCTCTCGTGGGGATCTTCTGGTGCACTATCTACCTCTGCATCTCCCACAATCATTGCTACCTCTGCATCTCCCACAATCATTGGTGCAGGCTCTTCTGGTGTTTGATATCCTGGTATTGTATCTACCACAATCATTGATGTAGGATCTAATGCTGCAGGTGTAGGCTCTCCTGGTGGTGAAAGTGGTGGTGGTGGTGGTAGCGGTGATAGTGGTGGTGGCGGTGGCATTGGTTGCAAAGGTAGCGGTGGTGGTGATGGTGGCGGTGGTAGCGGTGGCATTGGTTGCAAAGGTAGCGGTGGTGGTGATGCTGGATCATTTAGGCTTTCTTCCATTTCCATTTGTATCGAACTATTTTCAACATTCGAGCTTTCTTCTATGGTGTCATTGCTAACCGGCTCATTTAAAAGGGCTTCTTCTGTGCTTTCTGTTATTGAATCTCTCATTCAGGATGGAAAAGGACAACAACAACGACAGTAGCTTTAAGTCAGTTGCTTCTGCTACGTTGAAGGAATTGAATTATTATTATAAAACTTTAAAACAATGTATATCGTCACAACCAGAAATACGAAAACATTGTTATAACAATCAGGTGAATCACAAAGGTCAGGTTCTCGGTTGTTCTCACTGTCAACAGAGTTACAATAGTCATCTGGATGATGAAGAAGATTCAGACCGCACGCAAGATATACTTACAACAGCTGCGTTCTATGGCTTGATTCTCTCTACTGGATCGCTAACCAATTCAAATTTAGTTTCTTTGTGTTCTAGGTTGCAGAAACACGATAGGAGTCTTGCGTCGTTAAATTACGACAGTTTTGTCGACGTTGTATATAGTGATTTTGATCCGCTCGAGGTGGATCTCTTGAATCAACATCAACAGCAACAACCACATCAGCAGCATCAAGACAACCGCAACGACAAGAAAAAGGATGAATCCGTACTTGAGACAATTGAAGTCGGTGATGATTGCCCCTTACTCGGCGACACCTTCGTGAGAGAGAGTGTTGAACGACCAACTGTCGACTCTATACCACGCGTTAGAGTTGTACGATCAAAATCTCGACGGTGAGAAATATTTATCTTCAAATACAGCTTCGGATGCTAACATCATTACATGCACTATGTTTTCAGAAACACCCATGACCAGAGACATGTTACCCGGACAGTACAACTCTAACATGTTAAAGTTAGTCGCCTCAAGCGGATCTGTTGTACCAGTGCGAGGATTACACAGTCGTCCGGTCACTTGCAGTATAACTGCGACACCAGTGTTAATCAGCAACTCTTTCTTGTTAAAGTTTTTGTGGACAAGGCTATGTATAATAGAATGTTAGTCTTCAATCTCGAAACTGACTTCACTACTGTTAATAAAAACATCAATGTGGAAAGCGGAAAACGAATGATTGCGGCTTGGATGAAAGTGTGTCACGCTCGTCACATCATGCGTCTCTATCCTGAGTTGTCCTCATCCGTGTTGATGAACGATTGTGTTAATGATTGGATTTGCGTTTCTGGTCGTAAAGATGTCACCGACCCAGAACAAATCATTACTCTTTTTTCAACAGTATTTCTCAAGCATGTTAAAACTAAAAAAGTGCTCAAATTAAGTGAGAATAGTAATGTTGTTAAGTTAAACGAATCAGCTAATTCTTTCTTGCATGCTTACGGATCTCTTCTCTTGGCGTCTCGACCTAGTCCTGTTGTTGTTCAGAACGGACGACAATCGCTACCGAGATGTTCGCCAAGGTTGGTGGATTTTCGACCTAGTCCTGTTGTTATTCAGAATCGACGACAATCGATGACGAGAAGTAATAGCTGCTCACCATCTTCACCCAAAGTAGCGGCAAGTTCTCCTCTGGAGAGAGTCATCATATAAAATTATTCGGTAGGTCAAGCCGTCTCACTTATTAATGTGTTCCTTAACATTGCACATTTTCTTCAGAAAACGGATGTCGATAACAGTTTAGATGCATTGAAGAGTGAAATTGAGAAAGTTCGTTTACCGTATATAGACTTGGCACAAATTGGAAATATTTTAGAAAAAAATGACTTGTCTGTTCTTACTAATCATCCTCACGGATTCTTGAACACTGTGACGTAGTCTCTAGCAAAAATAGTAGTGATGTAACAATACTGTGACGTAGTCTAATAATAACACGAGGATGATAATCACCTGCAAAAACACGAGGGTGTTAATTGCACATATAGTAGTGACGTAATAACACTGTGACGTAGTCTAATAATAACACGAGGGTGATAATCACCTGCAAAAAAACACGAGGGTGGTGTGAACAACGTTCAAAACTTTTTTAATCAGGAAAGGAAACTAGTAAACAACAATGAAGCAGCAGCAGCAGCAGCGATCGACTTTACCAGTAAAGGACCGAAGGATCTTCCGATTTCGGATATCCTATCTTTTCTCAAAAACGATTTTGAAAATATTAAGAAATGTATAATAAGTCGTTTAATGGTAGTGGTAAGCGAAAAAGAATTTGAAATTATTGCCGATCTTTGTAAAGAAATAATTAAAATGATGGTTGATAGTATACACGTGGCTGTCAATCCCAAAATTTTTTTAGAGAATGTAAGCACTAAAGTTATACTCGAGAGCAATGCCACAGGGGTGTACATAGACGGGGATGGCTTGATATCACATCTGTCCGATGTTCAAAGACCAGATCAAACCTTAAAGACATCAGACACAATTTGATAAGAAATCTACTTAACATTATCAAAGCCTATAAAATCAACACGTATCTCACCAATAATTCACTCAAAGAAACTATGTATGAAAATATCTTCACGGCTGCTATTCCGTTCTCTTCTGTGTTTGCAAGGTTCTTGTATGACGACATCGAAGTTTATGGTGCACACCTACAAGCTGTGTAAGCATAATTAAAACTTTGATTCAATAAAATATATATTTATAACTAACATTTCTTAATAGCCAAAAAGTGGGGTCCGGAATTTTACGTCTCCGTGCAAGACAAAAGCAATGACTTATGCTTTAATTTCGCAACATGTGGATGAGGGATACACGAACTAAACTACATGGCATGTGAGGTAAACAAAGTGTATACACAAGGTATCGACAGAGTGGGGTCCGGATCTACATAGGGGTATACACAAGGTATCGACAGAGTGGGGTACGGATCTACAGAGGGTAATACAAAAGATATCGAAAGAGTGTGTTCAGGATATACATAGGTGTATACACAATATATCGACAGAGTGGGGTCCGGATCTACTCGTAATGAGAAGGTAAAATATATTATTTATGAATAAGTTTACTTGAGGTAAGTGATTACAGCTAAATCAAAATGTAACATTAACTTTTAAGTCAAAATGAATTTAAATATGATGATGTTGTAACCAAAACACACTACAATGATGTCATTTCCTTGGTATTTAAATGCTCATCAAATCAGTCCGTGTCTCTTAGTGTTACTCCGACACCATGCTCTCTAACTTCCGGAGTTTCGTCCCTACAGTGACTAGGTGCTGAGGTTGACAAATCTAAAGCCAATCGATCTTCGGGTCTCACGTCGCTCTCGTCTGATTTGTTTTTCTCGTATGACTTGTCGCCGCTTAGAAGATCAATCATCATTTCAGAAGATACACCGCGTGCATTGATGACTCGTTTTACACAAACGCTCGACTGTTTCTTAGTATTGTTTACCAGATCATAGGCGTCTTCCATTCCGTACTTAGTGGTGCTCAACACAATCTTGTTACTCTTGATGGTGTGACTCTTAGTACAGTTCATAACTTCCGTCTTAATTATTTTGCTGTTAGTAGGTAACGATTTTGAAAAGAGTAAAAATGACATTGGAATTAGTAGTGTCTTGTGCTTCTCAATGAACTCCAAACACTTTTCTTCGTGAAAGACTAGAAACGCTATATTCAAAACATCTAATTATTTTATGGCAATATCGACTTCTGCTCTTTTGGCCACCTTGTGTATCTGATTTCCAATAGCAGTAGAAGATACTTTGATTAAGTGTTCGTCGATTCCACTAAAATGTTGGTCCTTCACGGAAAAGATAGGACTTATCTCATTTCTTTAATCACAAGGGTCGTGCGTGACATAATCGCTTCGGCCACCATGGATAATCCCTGTTGGATCTTCAGATCTGCTTGTTTAAGGTCGTCCAGTGGCGGCGTGGTTCCGGAGTTAAACTCAGAGTAGTGGAAGTAACGCGATTTGTATCGGCTTCGTCGTCGTCATCACTATTTTCATAACAATCAGGGTACGGTTCATCAGGTTCGGGTGGTGGATGTTTAGATAGTTTTCTTGGTATGGGTATAGGTGGTTCGTTTTCTTTTCAGATCATTTAAGCCAGCAAAGAGGTAAAGTTTTCTCCAAAACACATAGCCATAACGACGTTCGTTTGTTGTGATACTGCCACTGCACGCTGTTCTTCTCATACATTAAAGTTTTCAAATATACTTTTAATATTTATGTAGTGACTCAATTGTAAATTTGATTTCATCGAATATTCGCAAGACTACAATGTCCTTTGTCAAAGGTATCAAACCGGTCATCGCCATCAAGATGTTACCCACACTACAGTTGTCGAAAGTCGAGAAGAAATCGGACAGAGCCAGTTCGAATACTTCCTGCATGGGATTAGCTAGTGAGAGATACGCCTTGATCGTCAACATTTTTTATTTGTTGCTTTCCTCAGGAGCTTATGTCATAGGAACGCTCAACCTAATGTTTTTTGACACTCATCTTCCTGAGCGATCCTCTAACCGTAAGGCAAGCTGCCCGTTGCACGTGGATCTCATCAACTTGGCGGCGGAATGTTTGAGAAGAAAATAACTCTCTAGACTTCAATAGGGAGTTCCGGCCGATCGAATTATGAACGCAATCGTTGACAATTTCGTCAATGTTTCAAACAAGACCAGAAAAAAACATTCAGGTGCCTTTCGACAAGAACACCCACTGCAGTGGACAATTAATCGATAATTTAAATCAAAGAGGGGTACTAAGCACTTTCTCCAAATTCTGTAATTCAGTTAACAAAAGATTATCGGGTGGTAGTGATGGTAACGATAGTGGCTGCTTCATCGGTGATGATGTGCACACTACAGCAGCATTGCCCAACGGTGTTCGCACTGGATCATATCCGTATGTCACCACTCGCAACTCAGGCGAACATACTCTAGCTTCGTATGTGGTTGGCAGTATTTTAACAGTTCCTTCCCTAATCAAAGCTACCAGTTCGAAAGTCGAGCATGACATACAACCACCAGCAACAGGTTGAATGTGCAGAGGTGAAGGAAATCGATCGAGTGAAGGTGTTTAAGGAAGGGTTAATCGCAACCGGTCTTTGGAAGATGCTGCAAAGATCGGAAAATGTCTTGATAAACAACCCCATGACGATGCAGCCCTCGCCCTAACTAAGACATTCATGTTCACCTACAACGGCATGGGTGTGAACCCGTCAACCATGGTCAATTATTATACATTATACAGATATTATAAAAACATATGAGTTTAACATATACAAGCTACAGCAACTGCAAAACACTAGAAACTAAAATTTATCAGAAACTACAAAACACTACTTTCATCATTGGTAACAGTCACATCATAAGTACGATTCCGTGATAACAATCGTCGTGTAGTTCTAAATACTACAAAGACAATAGAAGTAACATAAACCAGTAAACAAATAACAATGAAAAATGCCAAGATAGAATAAACGCTGACTCCAGCCTTTAATTCTTCTTTGACATAGACAGTCCTGTTGATGGTAATAACATTCAGTTCAGATTCAATCCTTTCGGATGAAATAGGTACAATGTTAACATACATATGCCAGTTAAAAAAGAAATTAATAACAGTAGAATGATTGTAGACATTAACACAGATGAGATTGGTGATGCGGTCACGACTCAACACACTTGAAACTTGTTGAAGTGTGTTGTAATTGTGTGTGTCATACAAAGGATAAAACATTAAAGATGAATTCATGAATTTCATGTGACGTTCAGCGTTTGTAATGTACCAGTTAGAATACATCGGTGGAGCGGTCAGATTTTTAATACATCTCCTGTCAAAATTGTCAAATTCTTGAACATCGTACACGATTTTGGAATCGGCTCTTATATATGCAGAATAATAAAAAAAATAAAAAATGAAGCGTTTGTATTCAGGTCTAAAAATTGATTTTTGAAATCTTCCGATAAATGGTTCAATTCAATTCTCAAACTAAATCCATGTTCCAATAAGAGACTAAATACTCCTTTGACACAACGACAATCCTTTTCAACTTCTTTATCAACGGTGAACCATGCGAGTGTATAATCACGAACATTGTCCTCATTGGTAAGTCGAACTGTAATAGTCATTGTATTTCTGGAGCCTTTCCAAAATAAGTCATCGGGTTCGGTTAAAATGATTGTAAACAGTTCTTTATCAAGATCTCTTTCACTTCTTAGTCCTCTTATTCCTCTTTCTTGTGAATCTATCTCTTCTCCGGAACCGTAATCATATGTAGTTGTATTCTCAAACTCTTCCGCGGGATTGGTGGTGACGTCATCTGGCTCTGGAGTAGTAATAGTGGTAGTAGTAGTTTGAATTATTGGACGAGGAGGCACTGTAGCTTCTAATGAAGGATAATTATTGGGTTCCAGAGGAGACTTGATCTGAGTTTCAAAATCCATTTTATCGATGAACTTTTTACAGTTACACGAATGAATCTCCCAGGTTAAAGGTACACTAGCTGGATACTTATCACTAAAGTAATTTTTGTCACTGGAGATATAAGGCAAGTTTTTTGATTCTTCAAAAGCGTTATTCAGAAATCCAACTGGTGTGAAGATGGTCGATGCCAGTATCTGGCCATTTTGAGAAAAGGCAATGGACGGATAAACAACTGAAGAGAACAAGGACAGCGGCGGGTCGCCACCATTGTCAGGGAATTGGACTGTGATGATGGCGAGTAGCAACATCAGCAACAGTTGAAAGATCCCACTTATTTTCATCTTGTCACGTTGTCTCTGTTCTTCTATTCTATCTTTGTCCTCTTCTACTCCAGAAGAAACCAACCGAGTCAGGACTGCCAAGTATGGTCACTCGCCAACACACAGATCCGAGTGTTTGGATGGAGGCCGTCCTCCTTTCTTTTATTAATGACTCGGTAGATGCCTGGCATCGTTAGACAGATGATTAAAAATTTTAAAAAAATGGTTCCGATTTTTTTCTAAGAAGTGAACCAAGAAATTAAATGTCGTAATGAGTCACAAGACACCGCCCACTGCCGCTACTTCCAACCCAAAAATTGCATGTCATGATGTGTGCTTTTAGATGATATATGCGTGACTGAAACACAATAAGATAAATGGACGTTCTTTGTTTTGGTATGTCTCTCACTTTAATGTTTTCTTGGTCAATTCAGATATGGTTGTTCTGTACTTTAATAACATTTTCATGTTTTCTTTATAGTGTTGAAACAGACTGATTGAAAATGGATAGATTCCATAGCCGGTAATAAAACACTCGGTCAGATACTGGTTCGATGGATTTTTGTCTGATTTGTTGTTGTTGTCCGATATAGCAGCAGCAGCAGCAGCAGCAGCAATGTTTATATTCTTACAACCGTTGTGTGATTTCTTGACGATATGAATCAAATGATGGTTCAATTGTGTCTTTCGGTGCTTCCGATTCTGACTTTGTAATTGCTGAATGTGAAGTCTTTGGCTTCCAATTTAGGTAATTTAAAAATTAGTTAATACGCAATACTAAGAGAATTACCCATGTAAAAAAAGTAGATCTTATGAATTTTTTAAACTAAAATACCACATTCGTCCAATCTTGTTATTTAAAACATTGTGATATCTGCAACACAATGAAGAGTTGTTGTTGTTGTATCAATACTAAATTTTGGATAATAAAAATATAATGTAATGATGTTTTTTTTAATACGTTCATCTACTTCCTAATTCGTGACATTACATTTCTCCCAAGGATCTATATAGGGAGATGTACACATGAGGTATACAAACCAGTAACACACTGACTTAAAGCACCGATTCTGACTTTGTAGTTGCTGAATGTGAAGTCTTTGGCTTCCAATTTAGGTAATTTAAAAATTAGCTAATACACAATGTCAGTACAAACTTATATTGATACATGAATATTGTCTCAAACTGAGCATAAGATTCTGATAGTACACAACCAACAATGTGGTATGTTACAACTGAATGTCGTCTAAACTCTATCGAGGTGAATGTGTGTCTTTGTCTTCCGAAGCTTCCGATTCTGAATCTAGTTCGTACTGAATGTCGTCTAACCTTGTGTGAGGTGAATGTGTGTCTTTGTCTTCTGAAGCTTCCGATTCTGAATCTAGTTCGTACTGAAAAAAAACATCAGTCTTCTTTATTTATTATTATTTCAACTTTATTAGCTTAAAACACTAGAACACAATGTACCTAACAGATCATTCATATTTTTTAATTGCCGACCCAAATGAGAAGAATGGGCGATAATGGTAGCTGGGTATCAATCCTCATTCAAGATAATATTCCTCACTGTATCGTGAAGTTCCAGAGACGAGATGGCATTCGTTCCTGGAATATTATTATTTAGGTTTTCGCGTGCACCCTCTGCAAATTTCCTCTTCTGACTGCCACCGTCACTGGTGGTAGCTCCATCCCAAGCGCTAGCTTTATAGTTAACCCAAACCGAACGCACTTTGTCGTTTGCTGTGCCGTAAACTTTATTCACATCACCTGTATTCTTTAACATCCTTGATATTTCTTGGTCTTGATCGAAGAGTTCATCGTCTTCGTCCGATGATCCTTTAGATGACGGCATCTTACCGAGCATATTGATTGTCTCCTGACACAGTTGTGAAGCTACTCTTTCAATACAGAAATATATTTTAGTAATCAGAACAGCCCATTCTAGATCACGACTCATCAATAATTCCAATTGAGACGCACCCAGAGCATTGATATTCGAAGCTTCGATGTTTGGTCTCTGCCAAGGTAATACCAACATCCCATGTCGAACGGTCATCGCTTCTGTTGATGTCACATTTTGCCAATCATTTTTGGGTAAGTACGTTGTGTCAACCATATCTCTCGCTAACACTTTATGATTAGCTTCAAAAAGAAACCTCTCGACGATCTTAACAATCAAATCAAATTCGTTCTGCAAGGTGGCAGGAGGATAGATGTTAACCATTTTGTCAATGTAGCATGTCACGTAACCCAAGAACCTACCATTGTCAACTCTATTAATTCCTTGTCCAAAAGTTGCTTCGTTCAACAGCGATTGACTACCAATCCCATTCGGTCCCAGCATTTCGAGTTTAGGAAATTCGGAGAGAATTTCAAAAGCGTTGCACGGTACTTTCATGTTACCCATGCGCGTTACAATTCGTTTGGTCGGACATCTCTCCACTCTTGAACCGTCCATCTGTACACCGCCATATGGTATATATTTCTCGTGGTTACGTACTGACCTCAAATTACTCAACCCTACTCCTCCACCTTTGCCTCCTTTGTTACACAATCTACTTCCACTGGAAAGCAGGTTCAATTTTGATTTCAATCTAGCTTCCATCTCGTTTAAAGATTGCCAAGAATAATTTTGAAGTACGTATGATCAATCAAGGATAGGATGGGTATGATACTGCTGTTGTTACCATCGTTCTGTTCGACTCTCCAAGCTCTGAAGGCACACTCGGTCGTGAAGGGCGCGGACATTATGACCACGGGGAGGTAACCCGTCACATATGCTGAGAATGCACCCTCATCGGATTGTGAAGCAGCGTTTTCAAACGGATAGAACATTAACTCGGCCGACTTGTAAAGAAAACGAATGATAAGCACGTAGATTATCAAATTAATCGGATCGGCAGACCTGTTAGTGTATCTTGAGAAAAAGAGAAAGCAGTATATCATGATGATCATACCGCGATCCTCTAACTGTAATTCAGATTCCTTGAACCTGCCTAGGACGTCTTTCAACGGAAAGCGGATCACATCCGAGCGCACTGGGTTCACCTGACGACGATACAGACCGTTTTTCAAAATCGACGGTGATTCATACACATTAAAAATAAAACGATAAGTTCAGTGGGTGACTGAGAAGTTAAGTTCATCTGCTTTAACGTGTGACACTTGCAGTTTGTCGTTTGACATTCAATTAACCAAACTTCATCGTCAAGAAACAAAGGATTGAAAGAATCTAACGTTTCGGGTATACGCATCAGACAAGCGTCCACGTTCTTCTGATCAAAGAGAGTTTCCATTATTTTGGTTGGGTTGAAGGCAGCATTTGTTATTGTAGAGATGAGATTCTTTTCGCTGTCAGCGTCAGGTGTATACTGGAAGGATTTAAATATAGTTTTTGAATCGGGATTCAGAATATCTTTAATGACCAAGTTGGTCAGTTCTAAACACTCAGACTTGGCATCGCGCAAGTCGGGTGTGTGTGCCAGTTGAGTAATGCACTTCAGAGCTCTGTGCGACCACTCTTCCACGACTCGTCGTTCGTCAGTATCCATTCTATCGATTCTCTGTCTAATTAAATCGAGGTTGGAGACACACATGCCTGTCTCATCCTTCACACAAGCGTAATTCTGTTCATGCATGATGATGGACAGACGGAGACTCGCGAGGTGGGTCGGGGTGTAAGTATGTTAATCAGAGGCTTGATATCGGTCACCAGACGGACGTCGTCGGGTACTGTCCTGTTCACACAGCGAGTGCAGCGTCTTAATTTTTTACATACTGCTGCTCTAGCAACGGTTGCCTATGAAAATGAAACGACCAATGTATGTACTCAGCGACGCTAGTGACGCTAAATACCACTCCGAAGTTGCAAAATCAGAAGGTTTAATCACGGCTATTAGAATGCTGTTAAACGCTAACGATATTAATCCTCCCACCGTTACTGTATCATCTGTAGTTTTTGGCCCGTCGTGGTTCTTGCCTCCAATCAAAGCAGCTAAGGCAAACTTCCGTAACAATCTTAAACGCGGCGTGTCAGTTTACAGCCAATTAATGACACAACGTGCGATAGTAGAATTAAAGCCGACATACTTGCATCCAAAATGGCGTCTAACTGATGAGGCTAAACGACGTCTAACTGATTTCAACTTCTTAAGACAGTTTCCTGTTCTCAACATTCTCAATGGGTACGAGGTAGCCGTCAAGAGTTTTCTCCATTCCGCAACCGTGCTCGGTAATTCACCTCGTCCGTCTAAGCGATCTCTGATAGACACTCATCTAATGTACGAGAAATCTCTGGATACACCCACTGACTCTTGATCGGTAGGTTAAAGAGGATATCGGCTCTTCTATGTTATGGTTTGATCGATGTACTAATCTGGAAACAAAACATGGTCGGACACAGTAAATTGAGTTTCACGAGCATCCCCGTTGATGTGGACTACCAGGGTATGATCCGACAGATTCACGCGAGATGCATCACCTTTATCAACAGCGAAGAGGTCACTGTGCTCGACCAACATGTCATTCCTTCTCTATCGACGTTCGTCGTTTTATTATCATTGGGTCTAATAGCTGTCGATGATGTGAGTATACTGGGGGTCTTTTATGAGGTCGTATTAGGATTGGATGTGTTAGATAAACTCCAAGTGGTGATTTCAGGCGAGTACAGGTTTTTATTGAACTCGATAAAAGACATGTCAATGAAAGAAAAATACATACGGCAGATTGAGCGCACACCGTCACACTTCACGGAAGAAATCTTGCAACGCTTGGCACAAGAGCGGAGTAGACGCGCATCGCGCACTCCCGAACAAACGGCCATGGAAGATGCGGTACCGTTCGCAATCGACGTGTCGTTATCCGATGAAGATGCCATTCAATATCTGTATCTTAGTCTTAGAGAGGAAGGTTTTCCACAAAATCAAGAAGAGTCAATCCAACGTCTCTTCACTCACTCAAGAAAAAAACAGGTGTTACACAGTAGTTTCGATATATCTTTTTCAAATCCTCATTACGTTTTTACACCCTATGGAATTGGATGTTCATAACTTCGGTGCTTTATTCAATTCTCCTACTAATCCCACCACTCGTAACCTAATGGTTAACGTAATGATCAAGGACATGCACGCATTACTCGTCTGTTCGGTGTGTCACAACGGCTTTGTGGCTAAACATAATGACACTTACAATATGTTTCAACACGTCTGAAAATCAGACACATTTAATATCTGCTATGATCGATGCGTTGTACATGCTTTCGCAGGAGGAAGACGCAACCCGACTAAACCTCGACGAATCCCAACTCTTCGATCTGATAATATCTTATCGAGGTAACACACCTGTTTACGAGTTAGACGAGAAGGCCAACAATCTAAGTCTTAATGAGAAAAGAATTATGTCGATTCGAGGTAAATCTGCATCTCGAGCCTTCGCTGCAATCGGTCTCTACTCATTGTTATACAGCATACAGTTGATTGATATCCCTATCGAAGATAAAGATATAATGCGTCTGTTACAGACTTGGACTGTATCTTCCAAAATTGTATATTCCACTAGACCGAACAACAACAATGAAGAAGAAGAACGTCTGGCTTCGAGAGACAGAGACACAATATGTTCTTTGGGAGTGTGGGCCTTACGCAACGCTGTGCGTGTCCGTCCCAACGTAATGGACGATTCGTTTCTACCCTCCTTTCCAGTTCCGTTGAATCTAATATTGAAACAAGATGAGAGATATAGTAGTGATAGTTTTAAAGACCTAAAATATTACAAATCATTCAAAGATAGTTTTGTCAACACTATCGAAAAATATGCCGAAGAAATGAGCGCTGTTAAAAGTAAATTGAAAGGTTCATTGAAATCAGAACCGCTAGTAGCTTCCGATAGTCAACCCGTACAGTATACTTCATTACTATATGTGCAATTAACACCCTCGTGATTTTGCAGGTGATTATCACCCTCATGATATTACTAGACTACGTCACAGTATTGTTACATCACTACTATTTTTGCAGAATCTAGAGACTACGTCACAATATTGTTACGTCACTATTATATGTGCAATTAACACCCTCGTGATTTTGCAGGTGATTATCACCCCCCATGATATTACTAGACTACGTCACAGTATTGTTACATCACTACTATTTTTGCAGAATCTAGAGACTACGTCACAATATTGATACGTCACTATTATATGTGCAATTAACACCCTCGTGATTTTGCAGGTGATTATCACCCTCATGATATTACTAGACTACGTCACAGTATTGTTACATCACTACTATTTTGCAGAATCTAGAGACTACGTCACAATATTGTTACGTCACTAGTATATGTGTAATTAACACCTCGTGATTTTGCAGGTGATTATCACCCTCATGATATTACTAGACTACGTCACAGTATTGTTACATCATTACTATTTTGCAGAATCTAGAGACTACGTCACAATATTGTTACGTCACTACTACATGTGCAATTAACACCTCGTGTTTTTTGCAGGTGATTATCACCCTCGTGTTATTATTAGACTACGTCACAGTGTTGTTACGTCACTACTACATGTGCATTACTATTTTGCAGAATCTAGAGACTACGTCACAATATTGTTACGTCACTACATGTGCAATTAACACCCTCGTGTTTTCTCACCCTCGTGTTATTATTAGACTACGTCACAGTGTTGTTACGTCACTACTATATGTGCATTACTATTTTTGCAGAATCTAGAGACTACGTCACAATATTGGTACGTCACTACTACATGTGCAATTAACACCCTCGTGTTTTTTTGCAGGTGATGTGTACACCCCTATGCAGATCTGGACCCCACTCTGCACTCTGTTTATTGATGTATACATCCTCATGCAGATCTGCACCCACTTTGTTTTTCATGCAGTTATATAATCTGAAGTTAGTGTGTCCCTCATCCACATGTTGCAAAATTAAAGCACAAGCCACTGAAGTTGTCTTGCACGGAGACGTAAAATATCGGACCCCACTTTTTGGCTTCTTACGGTTGCGGAGCGTTAGATTTTTCCTTCTCCAGCACTCGCTCTACAGACTGTGAGCAGTTTTGGTTTTTGGTTTTAGTCTGTATTTATTCAACATGTTATACTATAAATTATATTTAACGTTGATTTGTAGTTTCAAAAGTAAGTAGCGCAATTTGCGACTTGTAATTCTATTTCAATTTATAAATCTAGAATACACATTGCACATTGGGTACTCACCATTAACTTGAATTAACTTCAGATTTGTTACCATGTTCAGTAACTATATAAAAATCATGCTGATTTTAATATTGATAATTTGTTTACCTAAACTACATTTTTTAAGCAGTGAGAAATTGATAATTTTGGTACCTAAACTACATTTTTTAAGCAGTGAGAAATTGATAATTTTGGTACTTAAACTACATTTTTTAAGCAGTGAGAAATTGATAATTTTGTTGAGTATCTAATATTCAAACCTACAAAAAAGGTAGAAAACATTGAGATAACTGGTGAAATATAATCGTGTCCTTGTCTTTCAAAACTTCCAAAACAAAGAAAACTTCCGAAACATGTTATAGGACGTCGTCTAACCTCTGTTGAGATGAATGTGTCTTTGTCTTACAAAGCTACCGGTTCTCAAACATGTGAAATAAAGATAGGGACACACACATTGAATGTCGTCTAACCTCTATTGAGGTGAATGTGTGTTTTTGTCTTGCAAAGCTTCCGATTTTCACATGTGAAATACAATTCAAAATTAGCTAGTAAAGAGTTGATTTGAAGTTTGGACGACATTTATATTACACATCCGAAACATGTTAGTAAGAGTTTGGAAGATAGATATAGTTACAGTTGAATGTCGTCTAACCTCTGTTGAGATGAATGTGTGTCTGTCACACATTGAATGTCGTCTAATCTCTGTTGAGGTGAATGTGTGTTTTTGTCTTGCAAAGCTTCCGTTTTTCACGTGAAATACAATTCAAAATTATCACGGTAGAGATTTGATTTTGAGTTGACGACATTTATTGGTACTATTGGGACACATATTCCTCAGTTAAAGATTACACAGAGTCTGACATAATTATGTCTCGAACTCTGTTTTGTTTCAGTGTACATTGGTGTCACCTGCAGCGATGCAGCGGATAACATTTTTTTTTTATTTCGATGCTGTCGTCTAACAAACAATACTGTGTAACAGTATGTTACAGTTTTCGAATCAGAAGTCGCGTTAGTAGTTTTCAAAGACTCTTCAGTCTCTTGTTCATCGTTGATACAAGTGATGGTCTTTAGGATGTGTTGAGCCGCTTCTGCATCAGATGTGTGCCTGGTGGTGAAGAGCGCATCGGATTCTGGAGTAGGTGGGTTGTTTACTTCCTCTAACAACACCGACCATAGTTTTTCGAGTTGAAGGTTTTCAAATTTCATATTGGAAACAATCACCTGGTTATATGAAATTATAAGTCCTTTGTCTCTCTTGAGATATCTAAATACCATCTGAACGATACCTACGACTTGTAATTTTTTATTCGAGTCGGTGACATTATCGATGTACTTTATCACGTAAAGTATTTTGTTAAATTTTTCGACTAGTCGATTACGATCTTCACGTTTCTTCATTAAGAATATATCTTTGACATGCGAGAGACACCCGTCTATGTCTTTGAGGTAACCCATTGAGTCATCAACGATAAAACTCAAGTGGGATTGAAAGTGTTCATGTTGAATTATTTCGTTGTATAATTTTTTGATTCGGTCAGTTGATTTGTTCTTTAGAGGCCAAGGCGGAGGTGGTGTCTGTTGGGACGACCGACCATCACCCACCACTGAGGTGGCTTCTTCTTCATTGTTGTTGATGACTGCGGCGGCAGTTTCGTGTTGGGTCAGAGTGTCGGTGCGAGTCTTGAATCGATCTGAGTTGTTGTTGTCGATAGACACTCCATAACCAGACGTTAGTACTTTGTAACACAATCCGCTGATGTAGTAATCAAAATCAACGAATTCGTGTCGGTTTCGAAATGGCATCTTAGAAGCTATTGGATGAAATAACAAACGTCTTTTCCACTCGTTTGAATCGATCGCGTTGGCGGGACCTTGCGACACACGGGCAGCGAGTTTCATCTTGCTATTGAATTCGTGAATGTAGTACAACCATTCCTTCAACCTCTCAGTTTTCACGACTCCTAAAGTAGTGGCAAGATACTCATTCGAGATTCTAATTTTATTCTCTATAACTTGTAGATGGTGATAAGGATAAGAGAAATCACCAGGTTTGGTGTTAGCAGGAAGACTTAAATTTCGACAACCTTTCGGATCGAGAACCAAATATTGCACCGGTGAGCTAACATTAGTTTTGGTGGTGGATTCTTGTACAGCCGCTACTATGAGAGGCATGTTCTTGATTAACAAGTCAGTCTGGATCGCTAACACCATCTCTAATCTGCCAATATGTTCAGCTTTCGATTCAGGACGCTGAGTTAACACAGTCGGATAGAAGATAACTTTCAATCCTGACATAGTGATATTGGTCTGAAAAGCAACATCAAACATAGGAGAGTTGGCTTGAGCTGACGGGAGCAACAATTTTTTGAGAATTGGATCAACGAAACACGTTCGCTCGTATCTGGAAGTTTCTTGTCTGTAGAGATTGACCAGAGTCACGAGTTCGGAGAATAGAGTCGACTGGGGTACAATCTTGCCGTTGTCCTTGTTAAACATGTTCACCTTATCGTTGATGAGTGACATCAAATCATCATAATCACTGCTGTCATCTGAAGGTTGAAAGGTTTCATTATTTTCACGATTAAATGTATTTTTTTTAATTTGCGAAGGGTTGTTCATAAAGAGGTAGTATGATCCACTTTCACCTTTCTGTTTCAGATCGTACTCTACGACGAATCTTCCGCTCTAGAGTCGGTTGTGTTGATTAGAGCTAGAAACAGTTTTGTTACCCAGAGACAGAGACAGAGGATGTTTATTGAAAGACATAATAGAGGGATCATATAACCGATTATCAACGGTAAATACCGTCTTCATACCTTCCTCATTATCAATCCGTAACTCAATATTGGAATCAGGAAAAGCTTGGTAACGCATGATGTAGGGCCGCACATCTTGGTTGGCGTGGATGCTCCATTCATGTCATAGACATCGGCGTTAAACAACGCGTTGTGTGTAAGGTTACTTTGTTTAGCAACATTGATTCCATTGATGATACTGTGACGGAGGCAATTGTGTACTGTCTCTCTTGTCTTGCATATTTTCAAACGCTGCCACCGAACATTTCATCAGTACTTTATCTTCACTGCCTTTTCCAACGCTCATTATTTGAATGGGATCCATCATGTCAAAATTTGATTCTCCGTTATCACATTTCATGTTAGTCGATATCTCTTCTAGTCTGGTGTCGTTCATGTAATTTAAGAGAGTGTCCTGCATACTGCTACTGCTGCTGCTGCTGCTTTTTCTCCTGTGGTCGAGGACCTCATCCTCGTGTGTAATGGGATCAGACAGAGGAAGATTTCATCGATGCATCTCACAATGGACGACATGGGTGCTTCATCACCCGCATTAGCTGTCAATCTAGCTTTTGAAACTTCGTCCTTCGTAACCGTACATAACCATAGGTTGGGCCTGATTAAATTTTCACGAAGTGTGTACAGACCAATGCAAGAGTCGATAATTTCAATTTCGACGGGAATTAGGTCTTGACGGTAATTGTGCAGCATGATACCCTCATATGTTTTCTTGTAGTTGGTCTTCAAATAAGCCAAACATTTTTTCACGTTCTGAGAACCGGAGATAAAATATGAAAAGTCCATGTTAGTCCAGTGAACCTGATTAGTCGACGACTGATTCAAGCGAACATCTGCACTAGCATGTAGAGCGCAACTTATAGTGTGATATATCCACAACACCACCTACCTCTGGCAGGGTAATTTCATCTCTGGCCTGCTCAGATGAACATGTGTAACATGCAAACAATTAATGATGATTTTTGCATGTATCTACTAGCAGATCATACAAATCATGATGATGTAATAACCGTTCCTCTATTATGAATTATAATCATGAATTTTTGTTTATATTTTTTATTTATCAAATTATTAGTTTTTACTTTTGACTAATATATATCCTGTTTTTTTTTTCAGATTATCAAGACTAAGAAAATTACCCATGTAAAAAAAGTAGATCTTATGAAAATAATTGCAGAAACACCAAATTATCTGATCGATAAATCATTTCAAAATGTGAAAGATTTTTTGGAACATTTAAACCAAAATACCACATTCATCCAATCTTGTTATTTAGAACATTGTATTATCTGCAAGTCAATGTAGAGTTGTTTTGTATTAATACTAAATTTTGGATAATAAAAATCTAATGTGATGATTTTTTTTTTAATACGTTCATCTACTTCCTAATTCGTGACATTACATTTCTCCCAAGACTCAACAATTATTTTTTTTCCTTTCGTATTTTCTTTTAGAAATAGTTTTAGCAATAGATGTTCTGTAATCCTTATCTCTCTTAATCACATTTATCAGCGAAGGATTATACCCTAAAGCTTCGCTTAATACATTAGAACGAGCCACACGCCTCGTGTCGCTTTCGGAAGGTAAAATCGACAAAGCAGTTGTCTCCCAGTCACGTTGATGTGACGTACCGACAGGTTCGGTTACCTCATCTCTTTCATCGGCGACGCGGGGTGGGGTCGTCTTGTGAGTCCCATGGGTATCGGACAGGTTATTTTCCTTGTTGCATTCATCGTCAACAGTGTATCCTACTGGTCCAAATCCGGACCCAACTTTACCTACATTTGTGTTGTGTAAGTGTGTGTGTGCGGTGTGCGGGTGGTGTACGAGAAGAGAGGGATGGGGTGGTGTATGTTCGGCGGCGCGGCGCGCGCCTCCTCGAAGATGATGAACAAACTGACAGATGCCGCCTTTTGTTTACCATCCGTTTAAAAGAAGCGTGCAAACTAATGTTTAATTTAGTAGGTTCCCAACCCGTACCAGATATTATTGTGTACATGACCCAATTATAGCGTCTGTTGGTCTCTCCCAAAGAAGTGCGTGCGTGATTACAAATATTTAAGCTTACATTACATTCTCGCATATGCATTAGCAAGAGTGCATGCACTTATTGTTGATCAGTGATTGTGATTATTATTTTCTTTTAATTTTTCAGACTTCAAAATGTGTGACGCAGCGAAAATTGTTTCCAGTCTTGGAACCGCATTTGCTTCTAAAAACCGAAGAAGAAACCTCTGCGAAACATACTGAAAAACAACTGAGGAACACCAGCAGCAAATCTTATTATCAAGTGCCAAAATATTTCTGTTTTCAAAAAACCATATGTGACAGAGCCCTGTTCAAATATCTGTTGAATGTCACACTGATTTGCAAAGATAAAAAATGCAGAGATGAAGAAATTGTTGACAAAGGCTATCCATAACAAGGCATACGCTGATACAATCTTTATTTGTTAACGGTTTTAGAGTCTGCACACATCAGCACGTACAACTGACCCCACTAACTCTGACTATGTATATGTCAGACCCACGTCCACCCAGACTTTCTCCTCAATAGATTCCATTTTGTTGACAAAACTAACTTATCAGTCTTGATAAAAATCAAATTCAAATACAACCCATATATATACCACCCATCAAATTCCAGATCCCAGTTGAAATTTACACAATTTATACATCCTGTCATAGTACGTCCAAATCTGGACCCAACTTTACCTACATTTCCTGGCTGTGTTGTGTAAGTTAATATTGTGTGTGCGGAGTGTGTGCGGGAGTGGTGATTATTGAGAAGAGAGGGGATGGGGGTGGGGTGTTGGCTGCGTTCAGGCGAAAGTGCGTGCAGTGGCGCGCGCCTCCTCGAAGATGATGAACAAACTGACAGATGCCGCCTTTTGTTTACCATCCGTTTAAAGAAGCGTGCAAGCTAATGTTTAATTTAGTAGGTTCCCAACCCGTACCAGATATTATTGTGTGTTATGACCCAATTATAGCGTCTGTTGGTCTCTCCCAAAGAAGTGCGTGCGTGATTACAAATGTTTAAGCTTACATTACATTCTCGCATATGCATTAGCAGAGTGCATGCACTTATTGTTGATCAGTGATTGTGATTATTATTTTTCTTTTAATTTTTCAGACTTCAAAATGTGTGACGCAGCGAAAATTGTTTCAGTCTTGGAACCGCATTTGCTTCTAAAAACCGAAGAAGAAACCTCTGCGAAACATACTCGAAAAAACAACTGGAGGAACACCAGCAGCAAATCTTATTATCAAGTGCCAAAATATTTCTGTTTTCAAAAAACCATATGTGACAGAGCCCTGTTCAAATATCTGTTGAATGTCACACTGATTTGCAAAAGATAAAAAATGCAGAGATGAAGAAATTGTTGACAAAGGCTATCCATAACAAGGCATACGCTGATACACCCAATGATCGCCTCTACTCCATGGGAGAATGCTACTACACATTGCTGAATTGCACAGACATGCGTAAGTTTTTTAACATTTTTTTTTTTTGTTATTGATATGATTTTTTTTTTTTATTTAGCTTGTTGATTTTTTTAAAGATTTTAATTTTCTTAACCATTTTTTTTTTTTCATTTCAATCGATGCAGGTTCCAAAGAAGGTCTTAAAACATCCATGAAATCAGCACTGAATATAGAATGGCAAAAATGCAAGTCCGCAACTGTCAACCAAGGTGATAGTATCATGAACTTCTGTCATAATGTGAATAACTTACTTAACCCTGGAACACTGAACGTGGGTATAGATTACCCGGGGTAGGTGACGTCATTCGTGTTCCACCCTCTTCCCCACAAGCCAGCGCGCTGGGACTCCGTATAGCTTCATTCTACCCTATGGGTTTATAGGGGGAAGTCGCGTCGCTCCACTCCTCTGCCTGGATTTTGCGCTACAGACGTGTTCGGGTACCGTTTACCCACGTTCAGTGATAAGTGTATATAGAAAAGACTGGGATGGTCAATGCAAGTGTCATTAACTCCTGGATTATGTACAAGGCAAATAACCCAACGCTAGGACGCAAGGAATTGCACAGGAGAAAATTCATGCATGGACTGGCCCTGCAACTAATCAAGCCCTCAGCGCGGGAACGGATGAACAACCCGTCTCAGCATCGCCAGGTGAAGCTGGCCATAAGACAGGTGTGCTCCTCAACCTCCCTCTGGCTGGCACAGCTGCAGGTGCTGGAGCATCGGCAGCCGAGATGAGGAACCCTATGGTCCGTTGCACGAAGTGTGACTCCAAGGCAGACAAGAAGACACGTTTCAGGTGTCACAGCTGCCGCCAACCTGTCTGCCCGAGCCACTACTTCCCCTACTGCTGTGATTGCCTCTAAGGCTGAGGTAGGTAATAAATATAAAACTAAGATTTTGAGTGCGGATGTGTGATAAAGTGTTTATGTTATGTAAAAAATATATATAATAAGCCATTTCAATAAGTACTTCAAAAAAGTGGGAAGTTTCAACATCAATGACAGGAGGTTGCAAGGGATAGACACCAGTGGAGATGCTTGGTGTGGGCGATCATCAGGCTAAGCCTTTATTGTATCTTAGTAGCCTTTTATACACAGTTTCAATGGGTTTTATAAGCAAAAAACACATTATATTCCACAATTTGTCATTTCTGGTGCACTAAAAAAAGGGTGTTTTTCCTACTCTCTTCCCTACAGTTCCCGCATCGCCTGTGCATTGATGACCCCCTGGGATGAGAGCCTGACATCCTTGGAAGCGTGTGGGAGCATCTGAGCGATTTTTATGGGAGGGTTTCTTTTTGCTTATTTTTTTGGCAAAAACATTCAAAATTTTTCACTTTTTTACATTCCTTTCTTTTTGCTTTTTAATTTAAGTTTCTTAAAGTAAGTTTTCTAGTTTAATAGTTTCATTACTAAGTAAGAGGATTATATTTAGTGTGTACGGGATAGGATTAATAAATTTGTATATATACTATTTTTCTTTAATTTTCCAAAATCGGGTATAAACTACCCACGTTCATTGGCCGTGTAACAGGGAAACAGGTTCAGTGTTCCAGGGTTAAAAGTTTTGATTTGCAAAATTGTGATTTTCGAAATCTGATCCTGAATACGTTCATACGCGAAGATTTCATCCCAGTTCACCGGTTTAATCAGACGATTTGTGAGATGACCTTTGAAACTCTGAAGTCTATTAATATCGATTTACAATTTTGTCAACTGCACGACATCCCAGACAACGTAAAGAACAAACGCCAAATGGCAGACATCGAAAGATCGAACACCTGCAGCAAATGTCAAATGTCATTGAGTGTTATCCGCGCCAAGGAGTGGCTGACCCGAAACATGGACGTCCCCAATCCTAAATTACGATCGCTCTTCATCCAACATGCCTTTACTGAAAATTGGAACCTAAATCAAGAGACTATCCATGCGGCTATGCAGAAAGGAGTCAATGTTGTCATTCAAGAAGTTTTTTGTTCCATCATCAATTTCATGAAATACATGTCCATGATAAGCGAGTCTTCCTCCATGCTCCTGAAAAAGCCATGTCAGACAGTAAGAGGGAAAAACCAACAACAACAATTATTCTCCAAAGTGTTACATGAAGCGTTGTTACACTCGTACAATCTGGACATGCCCGTCAATGATTCAAAACCACCCCAAAGAAAGATCGAAGTAGTGGAAATATCAATTCCAGTACAGACCACTTCTAGAAAACGCTCCAAATTTTCGATGTCAGAAATTCGGTCCTCCCCTATGGTGATCACAGTACCTGCCAAAAATTTGATATCTAAAGATGGAGCAACAGCCTTAGGTGAAACGCTTCGCAAGCAATTCGAAGATACTCACGGATCAAACACATTCACCAAAAAGGGTGACCGAAAGAGTAACACCTATCCCAACTTCACCAAAATGTATGAGAACACAGACGCCCAGTTGAACGCGCTACGGCACGCGATCATAGCCCAATATCGTTCATGGATGTCGGTAACATCTACTCCCCTTGCGAATCACCTGTATGGTTCCATCATGTCAGTGGATCAGCTCTTCATCAATCATCAGTTTGATAAAGATACCATTGATGTCGACTCGAAAACCATGACCGGTGGTATAATCACCAAGGCGCTGGATGACAGTGGTAAAACCCAGTCCAACTTGTTTACCAATGCTACACCTTTTGAAATGTTTGTCCTGAACACCATCATGAACAACATAATAGTAGTGGTTCCCTCATGTTTACTTCGCATTGCTGTGAAAAACAAGTGCGCTGAAGCGACTCAACCATCACATGAGGTAGTGAGTAGCAACAACAAGAAAAACATATTGGGCAAGCACGAAACAGCGTTAAAAAATCTCAACAAAGAAATCTCCCTTGCTTTCTCTTTATTACAAGAAATGACAGGATAGTTTTGGAACAACGTCTTTACGTTTCTCAACAGTCACTTCACCCACAACGATTACAGGATCAAGTTGCATCATCTCAACCAAATGATCAGAAATGGAAACCATAAACTACATCTAGACGACTTCGTTCTCATGGGTATCGACATCACCTATTTGCTCTCCCGATTCATTTACATTCACCTGTGCATCAGTAACATGGTGACATCACACCATGAACCTGCACTTCCCTACATCTGCTACGAACAAATGTATGTGTTCGTGCGCGAAATCGGTCTCGATAGGAGTGAGTTTCTGCAAGAGTTCTTCTTGCTGAACAAGGACGATGCCGCAGAACGGTGCTTAGAAATCTACCGTCTCGGATTTTTGTCGCCTTCTCGTGAGCTTCCACCCATCTTTGAATTATATGTCAACAAACACCTCTACGGAGTCGATGCAAGCCAAATGACTATCAACAGCATTCCAAAAAACGTTGTCAAATATGAACGCAGAAAAAAGAAGAAAACACCCGCTGATGTTCATGATAACACTAGTGATGATAATGATGATAAAAACAAGGATGTTCCTACAGTGATTAAAGTAGTCACACGTCCCGAAAAACCCATTCTGTGTGTACTGAATGATGATGATGATGTCTTTGATAAAGACATAGTAATCGGAACGATCGAATCCCAATCACAGCATGACAGGAGTTACAATTCTTCAGATGATGATGATCTGCCTATCAGAAGGATTCAAGATTCAGATCTGCGTGAATTGATCAAACCCAAAATTTCATGGCGTAAATTCATAGAAAGATCCAATTCCGAAAAACGAAGTTGCAGCGATTCTTCTTCATCAAAGAGTAAGAGGATCAAAAAAGATTTGAGTGTAAGTCGTCACCGCTCAACTCACAGAGGTTCTAGTGTTAAAAAGGAGCGGTGTGCACATCCCAGTACAGCAGTGACGACGTCCAGAGATTCTGGTGAAAAAGGAGCGTGCATCCCAGTTCAGCAGCAACAGATGCGACGACATCCAGGGTTCTGATGAAAACAGGAGCGTGTGCATCCCACTTCAGCAGCAGAGGAGGAGGCGAAGACGTCTACATTGCAAGCTGAAGCATCTACATCCAGTACACCAACGCAGCAAGAGTCAGAATTTTGAAAAATAAAGCCAAAGAATACGTCATGATGAGAGAAGCAATGATGGCGACGACGGTACCATCCTCCGTTGATATGAGTGCACAGACATCTGAAATAAAAAACACACAAGAAAAAGAATCATTAAAGAGATGATGATGATGACAACAGACCAAAAAGAAGAGTACATCAACACCACTAAGAAAACTCGAGAAGAGGACGATTACCTACCGGACATCAATAAATAATATTTAAACCAACTGAAGAAGATCACACTCGAAAATACAAGAAGAAAAAGAAAAAAGATGGAGACCGAGAAAACGGAGAGAGTGTCAAGGGAGAAAAAAAAGACGAAAAAGTAAATGGATATCAACGAGAGCGATCCCAGTCACAAGAGCGAGAGCAACGAAAGCGACCCAAGTCACAAGAGCGAGAGCAACGAGAGCGACCCAAGTCACAAGAGCGAGAGCAACGAGAGCGACCCAAGTCACAAGAGCGAGAGCAACGAGAGCGACCAAGTCACAAGAGCGAGAGCAACGAGAGCGACCCAAGTCACAAGACAAGAGCAACGAAAGCGACCCAAGTCACAAGAGCGAGAGCAACGAGCGACCCAAGTCACAAGAGCAACGAGCGACCCAAGTCACAAGAGCGAGAGCAACGAAAGCGACCCAAGTCACAAGAGCAACGACAGCGACACAAGTCACAAGAGCTGAGAGCAACGAAAGCGACCCAAGTCACAAGAGCGAGAGCAACGAGAGCGACCCAAGTCACAAGAGCGAGAGCAACGAGAGCGATCCAAGTCACAAGAGCGAGAGCAACAGAGCGACCCAAGTCACAAGAGCGAGAGCAACGAGAGGCGACCAAGTCACAAGAGCGAGAGCAACGAGAGCGACCTAAGTCCAAGAGCGAGGCAACGACAGCGACCCATGTCAAAATAGCGAGAGCAACGAAAGCGACCCAAGTCACAAGAGCGAGAGCAACGAAAGCGACCCAAGTCACAAGAGCGAGAGCAACGAGAGCGACCCAAGTCACAAGAGCGAGAGCAACGAAAGCGACCCAAGTCACAAGAGCGAGAGCAACGAAAGCGACCCAAGTCACAAGAGCGAGAGCAACGAAAGCGACCCAAGTCACAAAAGCGAGAGCAACGAAAGCGACCCAAGTCACAAAAGCGAGAGCAACGAAAGCGACCCAAGTCACAAAAGCGAGAGCAACGAAAGCGACCCAAGTCACAAGAGCAACGAGAGCGACACAATGCACAAGATCCAGAGCAACCAGATCGACCCAAGTCACCAAGAGCGAGATCAACGACCGCGACCCAAGTCACAAGAGCGAGAGCAACGATAGCGACCCAAGTCACAAGAGCGAGAGCAACGAGAGCGACCCAAGTCACAAGAGCGAGAGCAACGAGAGCGACCCAAGTCACAATAGCGAGAGAAACGAGATACCCCAAGTCACAAGAGCGAGAGCAACGAGAGCGAAAGCTACGAGAGCGATCATCATCGACACAAGAGCCAAGCACAACAAGAGAGACAAAAAAGACAAAAGTTAGAGCGACAAAAGTTAGAGGAACAAGAGCAACAAAAGTTAGAGGAACAAGCACAACAAGAGAGACAAAAGAGACAAGAGTTAGAGCGTCAAAAGTTAGAGGAACAAGCACAACAAGAGAGACAAAAGAGACAAGAGTTAGAGCGTCAAAAGTTAGAGGAACAAGCACAACAAGAGAGACAAAAGAGACAAGAGTTAGAGCGTCAAAAATTAGAGGAACAAGAGAGTCAAAAGTTAGAGGAACAAGAGCGTCAAAAGTTAGAGAAACAAGCACAACAAAAAAAAAGTTAGAGGAACTAGAGCAACAAAAGAAACGAGATGAACTAGAGCAACAAAAAAAAAAGTTAGATAAACTAGAGCAACAAAAGAAACGAGATGATCTAGAGCAACAAAAGAAACGAGATGAACTAGAGCAACACAAGAAACGAGATGAACTAGAGCAACAAAAGAAACGAGATGAACTAGAGCAACAAAAGAAACGAGATGAACTAGAGCAACAAAAGAGACGAGAGTTAGAGCAACAAAAGAAACAAGATGAACTAGAGCAACAAAATAAACAAGATGAACTAGAGCAACAAAAGAGACGAGATGAACTAGAGCAACAAAAGAGACGAGAGCAGCAAAAGAGACAAGATGAAGAAGAACGCCAAAATGAACAACGAAAAGAGCAAGAACAAGCTGTTAAAAATCTACAGTTAATAAACAGCCAACACAATGATTTGAAACTATTGAAACACCACCACAACCACATTTCTTCAAAAGATCATCATTACAGCAGAATGAAATATATTCTGTTTGTTTAAACACACCGGGACCGGGTACTCCAATTGGCATCATACACATACATTCATAACCAGTTTACGACGCTTACTATTGTGAATTGAAAACACATATGCCAGTCGAGAATCATACTCCAAAACTATCTCATTCAGAAATGATGAAGTGATGGAGGAAGAAGACCAACAACTTTTCTCATGATTCACTCTCTGCCATAGCAGCGTCTGTTGTTCCACCCTCATCGACATATAATACTAAACCTAACATCGACCCATTAGCGGCAGCGCAAGAATTAATATTCGGTTCACCGAACACAGCAGTGGCGCAAAACTTTATTGTAGATTCACCGAACACAAATGACAACAACATCATTCACCAGCAGCCATCGCCTTCCTCTGCAGCATCCAGCAGCGGCGGCGTTGGCGGAAATTGTAGTGGTTGTAGTACGTCTCAACCATACAATCCGTGCATTTTTCTCCTTACAATTCATCAGATGCCTCTTCATCATCTTACACTAGATTTAGTGGTGGTGGATCATCCCCTTCTTACACACAATTGACCAATATGTCAAACCAGGTTTATTATATTCCATTTCAACAACAAATAGGATTTATTCATCAACAATCTGTTTCTTCTCATCCTCCTCCTCTTCAACAAAACTCACCCTGTTCTTATTCAACTTTCAATAATACACAACAGCAGTCTCATTCCCTTTTATTGCTATTGCTCATCAACAACAGTCCCAGTCACCTTTTTCTACTACTGCTGCTCAACAACAACAATCTCATTCACCTTTCAACACTCAACAACAATCACCTTATACCCCACCGTCTCCTCCAACACCCCCCCCAACCATACTGATGCAGCAGCAGATGTCTCCTCCTACCCACAACAACATGAACATGACACACTCCCCACCACTTCCCTACTGCCACCACTACTGCTGCTGCGTCATCAACGACGTCCCACCGGTGATGCTGATTGCTACTGAACCACCCCCACCCTCATTCGCACCACCTTACCCTACTGAACCTTTCATACAACAGGAGCAGCAGCATCACAATGAGCAAGTGTCTGAGATTGATTTGTTAATAAAAAAATTCTTGTAAACCCAATATCATATATTTTGCATCCATGTACATCAATAACCTATGTCTGCCAAAGACATTTCAATATGTACAAATTATCCATGTATATCAATAACCTAAGTCTGCCAAAGGCATTTCAATATGTACAAATTATAATCAAAAGGACCTTTGTATCTATGTATATCAATAACTAAAGTCTGCCAAAGGCATTTCAATATGTACAAATTATAATCAAAAGGACCAAGTCTATTTTTGACACATATCAAAAAGGTCCTTCATTTGTCTTATGATTAATCAATGAACAACTATCTTATAAGATAAGAGAGAGAAAGAGTGAGTTTGATGATGAGCTTCCAGTTTACCTTGCTTAGGTGGACATGTTTTCTATTAGAAAACATGAGTATAAATATAACCACCGAATTTTTAGGTTTTAGATTTATTAAGATGAAGATACCTAATAAAATGAGCATTTACTACTTTCCACCTTGGATGAAACTCATCAAGAGTGTACAAAGTGAACCCCCATCCCTATTTTATAGAATAATAAAATCATTGATCTAATTTTTTGTATATATACCCAATATTCCTTCCTTTTTTATTATCCTTGTATCCCGTTATCACAATTACATCCAAATAAAACTTCATTTATTCCGTTCTTACCTAACACAGGAGGTACCCTATTGGATGGAAATATGTCACAATGGAACACATTCGAAGAAATGATAAAACTTTTATTAATGAAACTAAAAATATGATTTCTAGTGCTGACAGAAAAATATAATTTTAAGGAGGCAGGTAAATTAACAACTGAAAAACAGATCGTCCTCGATTCGATGTTCGATCCTAACACAAAATCGGCTTTCCTGAGTATGTGCATTGAAGGCACCGCTGAGACACGTGGACTCATGATAGCTGAACACATTTCGAGATTGGTGAACTACTCTTCCAATGATATCAACGAACATAATTTCTGGTCAATGTGTGTTAACGAGGAGGAAGAAGACACGATTGGTCCACCACCGAAGAAGCGACAACAAGTTGACGTAGTAACGTCGGCCTTAATAGCACCTGTTGTTACTGTGGACGACGAGAACGCTGTCTCGCTGGAGATCTTCTACGCTCTTGCACTCGATCTCCAAAAATCTTAACAACAAAAGTAAAGTAGATAAACATGTTGCTAAAGCAGTTCAAAATGTTACAGAGAAGTAGTTGATCAAAAAACAGGGCTACCTAGACTTCACAGTCTGTATTTTCTGAGATCCATGATGAACTTCATGGGTTTCATCAACAATATGTGCACTGGCGACGGAGAAATGGCTCATCACCTGGTCCAAACCATAACATCTATTGGGTTAAACATGACTCCAAAAACTGTCGTTGTTTTAGTTGGTTTAGGAAACAACTTAAAATCATCTGTTGTCAACATCGCCAAACATACTTTGTGGGATTCCTACACCGACATGGGTGCAGAAGCGCTGGTTGGAAAGGGTGATTGTTCTTCATCTGATGCTAAATTGGCTTATGTGGCTGGCAAGAAACAAATATTCATCATCGAAGAGGTCGGGTATCAGGGATCGTACAATCATAACAATGCTAAAAAAACAGTCAAAGCTACAGTTGATGGTGCAGGGGTAAGTGCTGATGCCAATAGGATGGTAGCCTATCGGTTGTGGTCGCGAGTGTCTCAGCGAGTAATTGGTAATAACCACGACAACACCAATCTTAATAATAACAACAATAACAACAATGACGATGATGACGACGACGACGATGATGATGAGGAATTAACGTTACCACAACCACATCATGAGTTTCCTGATATTATAAGTGGCATGTCTCAAGTAGTCTCGTGGTGTAATTTAAATTTAGGTTCCGTCATTTTTAAGATGTCTAAAGAAAAGAGTTTAAACAGTATAATCTCCATGGGAGAAATACCGTATAGTATACATTCTCCTGAACTGTTGGATACATGAAAATGGTTTCAAGACACTGATCCTTTACTTCGCAATTCAAAGATCATAGAAGATCATTTTGCAATGCAAGTAGATGAAGAGCAGTGGCCTAGTTTATCTTCATCGGAAAGAGTAGGACGTTACCTTAACATCATTCGCAAAGATACTTCAAATCAACTAAGACCTTTTGCAGACTTTGTCAAACACTTCAAGCGTTTATTAATCTTATTCGCAGCCAAAGCAGCAGATGATAATGATGTACAATAATGAGCATGGATGTCATCACGACTTTAGTCAATGACCGACGCAAGAATGATAGGATACACCAACGCCAATTTTCAAAGAAGAGGTAATGAAATATTTACAACTTGATACTTTGAAATACAATCAGCTAATCAAATTGAATTCAATTCTCGTTGGAGAATCGTTATTATGGTGCGTGGTCAAACTAAGAATGAACAAAAGGAAAAAAGAAGAAGACTGCTGTTATTGTTGCGACTGCCAAAGCCACGCGACGGCGACCAAAATTTATCATCAGTCCAATCCAATACCACCGCCGCATTATGATGATGATGCATCCAACAGGTACATGCAAAGTCTAGTGGAAGCCCGTTACATTGATTTCCTGAATCGCCAAGCTTGTATCCTCCGATCGCAAGAGCGGCGGAAAGCGCAAGCGTGTTCGGTGCTCACTCATACGTGCCTCCACCGAAGATGGAATCACCTGTTGCCGTTGGTCATATTTAACATCGATGTAATTGCCAAAAAAAATAAATGTAGATTTCCAGAAATTGAAATACTTCCCTTTGTATTACACACGTTGTTCGAAAGTTAGAATTGAAATCCGAAGTGGTCAGCAGTCATGTCAAACCGTCAAAGAGACAAAGACACAGCGATATTTGGTGCGTTGTAAGTTACAATCTATACAGTCATCACCTCTCAGACAACGCGATGCGTTACGCTAGTGAGGTTCTGGGACTGTCGGTTATACAACATACAGTTGAATGATCACCTATCGAAGATAAAGATATAATCGTCTGTTACAGACTTGGACTTATCTTCCAAAATTGTATATTCCACTAGACCGAACAACAACAATGAAGAAGAAGAACGTCTGGCTTCGAGGAGACAGAGACACAATGGTACCTTCTTTCTTTGGGTGTGGGCCTTACGCAACGCTGTGCGTGTCCGTCCCAACATAATGGACGATTCGTTTCTACCCTCCTTTCCAGTTCCGTTGAATCTAATATTGAAACAAGATGAGAGATATAGTAGTGATAGTTTTAAGACCTAAAATATTACAAATCATTCAAAGATAGTTTTGTCAACACTATCGAAAATATACCGAAGAAATGAGCGCTGTTAAAAGTAAATTGAAAGGTTCATTGAAATCAGAACCGCTAGTAGCTTCCGATAGTCAACCCGTTTCCGTGGCCACAAAGGATATAACTGCAACCCTTGACACTGTCAATCCACTAGGTGGTGATCCCACAGATTTAATACTTCTCAGTAAATCCTACCTAAGTGATTTAAATAAACAATCGTATACAAATTTGTCGTATTTTCAGTTGACGTCATACGACAAAATTTAAAACGTCCGTCAGTTACATCGTCTGAAACTGTGAACGGTTTCATGTTAAAATCACGCGCCTGAACATCTGAAAATATAACCAATCATAAGATTTTATGAATATGAATACTGTAGCTATGTTGGTACTCGCATTGCCTAGTAATTGTTATTTGCGGTCATGTTGGTGTCCGGCATGGCAAACGAGGCAGACACATCAAGAAAGCACACATTGATACTTCACCCATCAGGGTTCCCGTGTCCGTCTCCTTCTATGCTAAGGCACCAGTTGTCGTCAAGGATATATTTGCTTCTCCATTGGGTAATTGAAATCCTGTCCTGTCAACAGATGCTGAAGTCGAGGCTTAGCAAATCAGATGTTGTATTCAATTTGTGCTGTGACACCGACCGTATATGCCTGACACTCTACCTCAAGGTGGCCGCCAGTCAAGATTTACAACAGAACCAAACACGATCTTCACTTTTCAGGGTGGATACACTGGACGAACGTCAGCACTGTTAGGAGATAAATTCAGTTATATCCCAGCCAATAGTTTGGACAATAACTCATCATTGTCTTCCACTGTCGTCGTCGCTGGAGAGTCAATGACTTACTTTGCTAGAATTAAGAACTGAAACTTTGATCAACAAACATATCGTAATGAACCATTTGTACGTCCTCGTCATTCATTAACAAAAAAATAAAAAATATGGTTTAATCTTTCATCCCTTATTTTATTTGAATTATTGCCTTCAGGATGAGAGAAGTAAAGTAGTCACTTTTTTTAAGTTATTCTTTAAAATTTTTATTGTCAACATACCTAATATAAATTTCTCTGTAGTAGATCCGAACCCCACTCTAAAGATACCTAATGTACATTTCCCTATAGATCAATCTGGACCTCTTAATGTACACACGTACCTATGTAGATCGGACCCCACCCATTCTGAAGTTAATGATCAGGTTGATACCATGCGATTTTTATATCATTGGAAGAGTAGTTCACCAATCCTTTCGAAATGAACTATGCTCAGCCATCATGAGTCCCGTGTCTCAGCGGTACCTTATAGTGCACATACTCAAGCCGATTTGTGTTAGGATCGAACATCGATTCGAGGACGATCTGTTTTCAGTTCGAATCTTACACCTGACATACGTGTCACCAGATTTAAGCGATTGATATTTTCTAATCTGCCCAACAGAAAGAAATTACCATCGATAAGAAAAAATCTGTTGTTATCGACATACATCGATGTTTTGGAATTCACCATTTTAAAAAAACTTGCTTAACAGATTATTGGAAGAACGATGGTTGTTCAGCTGCCTGTAGTAAGCGTGCACTCATGAATCCGGACAGACAGTAGCAACGCCGGTGTTGGTAAGGTTATGACAATCGTAGATGATGGGCTCGCATGTGAGGAACCATTTCATAGAGACGACCGGGTTAGCAGGTACGGCACGACATTGGAGACATTCTTTTCTCTTTCTTTTTCGGTGAACACATGCAAATTCTTTTGTCTACTGGTTGTTGTCCATCTTAGAAGCAAACAATACAATCGGTCAGCAATATAGGAAGATTATCTTTCAGCCGTAAACAATGCCAGAGTGACAGATAAGATTGGTTTTTACATTCTGTGGAATTAAATAAAATCATAGATAACGTAACCTCTTCCCCGAGACCCATTTGGTATCTCAGAGAATGATAAGTGACTTTTTTCGAAAAGGCGGTGGTGACGATCCCAATCTCGTCGTCACCGTTCAACTTCATCAGATGAGGGAGGGAAAGAGGATGAGGTCCGTTACGCATATTCGTTACTGTTGTATTCGCGAGGATATGACAGGGCATTGTAATTAAGCCGTTGACAGGAGAGTAAAAGCGGAGGTGAAAAGGTGCCGTATACGGAATGGAGAATGAGTGGTACAGTGGATTGCTGATCATTAGAAGTATGCTTCTCTAGCGTTCTTCGCTAGTGTTCTCAACTTTCTAACTGTTGTTGGATACAACGTTGAATAGAATCTTCCACTAGTTTTCATGACCTAAATCATTATCATATAATCTTATTGATCTTTCCACAACCTTCATCAGGAAACCACTGTCCAGAAAACACCGCGCACTTTAATGCCATGTATCAGTTCATCAACTGCTTCGTGTTGATTGGTCCAGTACAACGCTTCTTCCTCGCTACTCTATTATGGTCTCATGTCCCCAGATCACCACCATCATCAGAACAGTAATCGCTGAGGTCCATTACTTGGCACCGGGTGTGACTAAATTATCAGTAGTGAACTTCTTGTCGTGAAAGACCAGTCATGTTCACTGGTCAGAAACTCTCGACTCAGGTACCTTGTCGATCGCTCGGTTGACAGCGCTCAACGTTAGATTTTTTAAGCCGCCGCCGCCGTTTGGTAATCGCTGAGGTCCATACTTTGTACCGGGTGTGGCTAAGCGTTACTCCGTTGGTGAACTGCACTTGTCGTAGAACCCAGTCTCCGTCATATTCCACTGGTCAGAAACTCTCGACTCAGAATTGCCTTGTCGATCAGCTCAGGGTTGACAACGCTCCAACATTGGGTGCTACATAAGCCACCCTTGCGCCATACCCTTGTTGATGGTGGTGTTGGCAATTATCAATATGCATGTTCCGGAGATGAAGAGAATTTACCGTATTGCGGAGACACTCTGAAATCATTTCTCTCAGAAACAAATTTAGTCTTCCGAAGCCAGATTCTGTTCCTCAATTAAATTGGATGCATCGCCGCTCAAAAGCATTCATAGCAAGGATCAAAGTGAATGTGTGTTTGAATCTTCAAAGCTTCAGAATTCTGTTCACACTCCAATTAAGGAATTGGATGCATCATAACTCAAATACTGCATTCATGTTAAGGGATCCAAAGTGAATGTGTGTTTTGAGTCTTCAAGCTTCAGATTCTGTTCTACTACAATTAAGAATTGGATGCATCACTTCAACTCAAAACACACATTCGCCTTAAGGGATCAAAGTGAGATGTGTGTTTAATCTTCAAGCTTCAGATTATGTTCACTACAATTAAGGTTGGATGCATCATAACTCAAAGTACACATTCGCCTTAAGGGATCGTAGTGAATGTGTGTTTTAGCCAGCGCTCAGAGCCTCAGATTACCTGTTAACACTCCAATTAAAGATTCTGGATCATCATAACTCAAAAAGCACACATTCGCCTTAAGGGATCCAAGAAGAAGAATGTGTGTTTTGAATCAACTTCAGACTTCAGATTCTGTTAGCCTCCAATTAGAATTATTGGATTACATCACTTAACTGAAAAACACACATTCGCATTATAGGGATCAAAGTGAATGTGTGTTTTAGTCTTCAGGCTTCAGATTCTGTTAACACTCCAATTTGGAAATTTGATAATGATGTACAATAATGAGGCATTGGATGTCATCACGACTTTAGTCAATGACCGACGCAAGAATGATAGGATACACCAACGCCAATTATCAAAAGAAGAGGTAATGAAATATTTACAACTTGATACTTTGAAATACAATCAGCTAATCAAATTGAATTCAATTCTCAAGTTGGTGAATCGTTATTATGGTGCGTGGTCAAACTAAGAATGAACAAAGGAAAAGAAGAAGACTGCTGTTATTGTTGCGACTGCCAAAGCCACGCGACGGCGACCAAAATTTATCATCCAGTCCAATCCAATACCCGCCACCGCCGCATTATGATGATGATGCATCCAACAGGTACATCAAAGTCTAGTGGAAGCCCGTTACATTGATTTCCTGAATCGCCGCTTGTATCCCTCCGATCGCAAGAGCGGCGGAAGCGCAAGCGTGTTCGGTGCTCATTCATACGTACCTCCACACCGAAGATGGAATCACCTGTTGTCGTATTTAACATCGATGTAATTGCCAAAAAAATAAATGTAGATTTCCAGAAATTGAAATACTTCCTTTGTATTACACACGTTGTTCCGAAAGTTAGAATTGAAACTGAAGTGGTCAGCAGTCATGTCAAACCGTCAAAGAGACAAGACACAGCGATATTTGGTGCGTTGTAAGTTACAATCTATACAGTCATCACCTCTCAGACAACGCGATGCGTTACGCTAGTGAGGTTCTGGGACTGTCGGTTATACAGCATACAGTTGAATGATCTCCTATCGAAGATAAAGATATAATGCGTCTGTTACAGACTTGACTGTATCTTCCAAAATTGTATATTCCACTAGACCGAACAACAACAATGAAGAAGAAGAACGTCTGGCTTCGAGAGACAGAGACACAATATGTTCTTTGGGAGTGTGGGCCTTTACGCAACGCTGTGCTTGTCCTTCCCAACGTAATGGACGATTCGTTTCTACCCTCCTTTCCAGTTCCGTTGAATCTAATATTGAAACAAGATGAGAGATATAGTAGTGATAGTTTTAAAGACCTAAAATATTACAAATCATTCAAAGATAGTTTTGTCAACACTCTCGAAAATATGCCGAAGAAATGAGCGCTGTTAAAAGTAAATTGAAAGGTTCATTGAAATCAGAACCGCTAGTAGCTTCCTGATAGTCAACCCGTTTACGTGGCCACAAAGGATATAACTGCAACCCTTGACACTGTCAATCCACTAGGTGGTGATCCCACAGATTTAATACTTCTCAGTAAATCTTACCTAAGTGATTTAAATAAACAATCGTATACAAATTTGTCGTATTTTCAGTTGACGTCATACGACAAAATTTAAAGACGTCCGTCAGTTACATCGTCTGAAACTGTGAACGGTTCATGTTAAAATCACGCGCTGAACATCTGAGAAATATAACCAATCATGGATTTTATGAATATGAATACTGTAACTATGTTGGTACTCGCATTGCTAGTAATTGTTGTTGCGGTCATGTTGGTGTCCGGCATGGCAACGAGGCAGACATACATCAAGAAAGCACACATTGATACTTCACCCATCGGGGTTCCAGTGTCCGTCTCCTTCAATGCTAAGGCACCAGTTGTCGTCAAGGATGTATTTGCTTCTCCATTGGGTGAAATCGCCATCCTGTCAACAGATGCTGAAGTCGAAGCTAATAAATCAGATGTTGTATTCCAATTTGTGCCTGTGACACCCGTATATGCTGACACTCTACCTCAAGAATTGTGCATGGTCAAGATTTACAACAGAACCAAACACGATCTTCACTTTTCAGGTGGATACACTGACTTGAACGTCAGCACTGTTGAATAAATTCAGTTATATCTCCAGCCAATAGTTTGACAATAACTCATCATTGTCTTCCACTGTCGTCGTCGCTGGAGAGTCAAAAGTAACTTACTTTGCTAGAATTAAGAACGAAACTTTGATCAGCAAACATATTATCGTAATGAACCATTTGTACGTCACTCGTCACATTCTATTAACTGTAAAAAGAAAATAAAGAAATATGGATTTAATCTTTCATCTATTTTATTGGTGTGCCTTCAGGATGAGAAAGTAAAGTAGTCACATTTTTTTTGTTATTCTTCTTTTAAAATTTTATTGTCAACATACCTAATATAAATTTATCTGTGTAGATCCGAACCCCACTCTAAAGATACCTAATGTAATTCCTAATGTACATTCCCTATGTAGATCTGGACCTACCTAATGTACATTACCCTATGTAGATCCGGACCCCACCCCATTCTGAAGTTAATGATCAGGTTGATACCATAGATTTATATCATTGGAAGAGTAGTTCACCAATCTCGAAATGTGTTCAGCCATCATGAGTCCACGTGTCTCAGCGGTGCCTTCAATGCACATATACTCAAGAAAGCCGATTTTGTGTTAGGATCGAACATCGATTCGAGGACGATCTGTTTTTTCAGTTTGAATCCTACACCTGACATACATGTCTGATTTAAGATTGATATTTTCTAATCTGCCACCCAACAGAAAATTACCGTCGATAAGAAAAATCTGTTGTTATCGACGCTTATACACGATGTTTTGAATTCACCATTTTAAAAACACTTAACAGATTATTGGAAGAACGATGGTTGTTAAGCTGCCCCTGGAAGCGTGCACTCATGAACTTGGACAGACAGGCAACGCCGGTGTTGGTACATGACAATCGTAGATGATGGGCCTGCATGAGGAACCATTTCATAGAGACGACCGGGTTAGCCAGGTACGGCACGACATTGGAGACATTCTTGCTCTCTTTCTTTTTCGGTGAACACATGCAAGTAGGAATAAGGCGATTTCTTTTTGTCTACTTGTTGTTGTTTTTCCATCTTAGAAGCAAACACAATCGATGTCCAATCGGTCAACAGAATATTATACGGAAGATTATCTTTCAGTACATTCAAACAATACTTGAGAGTGACAAGATAAGATTGGTTTTACATTCTGTGAATTCGTCGTCATAGATAACGTAACCTCTTCCCAGACCCATGTGGTATCTCAGAGAATATTCATTGACTTTTTTTCGAAAAGGCGGTGGTGACGGTCCCGTCGTCGTCACCGTTCCTTCATCAGATGAGGAGGAAGAGGAGGAGGTCCGTTGCACATGTTGCATGTTCATGAGGATATGACGGGCATTGTAATTGTCGTTGACGGAGAGTAAGCGGAGGTGAGAGTGCCGTATACGGAATGGAGAATGGTAGTACAGTGGTTGTGATCATTGAGAGATGCTTCTCTAGCGTTCTTCATAGTGTTCTCGCTACCTTTATTGTTGGATACAACGTGAATAGAATCACCACTAGTTTTCATGACTAAATCATTATCATATAATCTTATTGATCTTTCACAACCTTCATCGGAAACCACACTGTCGAAAACACCATACTTTAATGCATGTATCAGTTCATCATAACACGTGTTGATTGAATCCACCCCTAACACTTCTTCTCGGCCGGTATAGTTCAGTCCACAGTCACACACCCATCATCCGTTTGGTAATCGCTGAGGTCCATGCTTGTACCGGGTGTGAAGCTAAACGTTGCTCCGTTGGTGAACTTATTTGTCGTGAAAGACCCAGTCTCATCATATTCACTGGTCAGAAACTCTCGACTCAGAATTGCCTTGTCGACCAGCTCAGGGTTGACAACGCTCAACACGTTAAGATTTTCTAAGCTGTTGCCGCCGCCACCACCTTGTTGATGGTGGTGTTTGGCAATGTCATATGCATGTTCCGAGATGAATGAGAGGTCATATTGCGGACACTTGAAATCATTTTCAGAAACAAATTTAGTCTTCCGAAGCTTCAAAGACATCTGCCTTCACAGCTTCAATTCAGAATCGGTAGCTTCAGAAGACAAAGACACACATTCACCTCACACAAGGTTAGACAACATTCAGTACGAACTAGATTCAGAATCGGAAGCTTCGGAAGACAAAGACACACATTCACCTATTAGCATCATCATCGTCGTCATTCTCCTCCTCCTCCTCCTCCTCTTCGGAAGTTGAAGAGTCATCATGCCGGCGTCGCCGCCGCTGGTGTTCTTCGTCTCCGAATCCTCCTACCTCTTTTTCGTTGGTGTAATTCCACCATCGATTTTTAACGAGTCAGCTGCCTGCGGGGGCAGATTAGCCACCCCACCAGTGGGAGAGAGACAATGCATCATGAAGTAATAAGCGCTCTGGAACATACCCATTGTGAAAAACGACATTTTTTCAAGTGATAAAATAGAATGGAGATAGCGAGTCAACATTAGCAGGTTGTCGTGACTTATTGGTAACTTAGAGACATCAACGGAATTGGGAAGATAGACGATATCATCTGCTTGTTCGTCTCGGATGGGCATGTTCATCGTTTTGTGCTCAACGATAGATTTTAAAGCTTTGATTAATTCTCGACGCTGAGATTCAATGGTTTGATTTTTGTTATGTCCTTCTCCTTTCTTATTGCTCTTCTTCTCAAAGGCTATGGCATTTTCAAGGATGTTAATATTGACGTCTATGAGTACGTTTCGAATACTAGGTAGTCGATCATCACCTCTGTACTTGTCGTGGACGAACCGCATCACTCTACTCAACACGTGAATGGCATCGGCACTGGTGTATTTCTCTCCGCCTCTATCGTCCAACAAGTCTAAGATTCTCGGACAGAAAAGAGTGGTGATGTGTTCCTTCAACTGATCTAACTCATGGAGGTAACACCCCTGTGATTGATAGGAGAGACAACACCAATTCGCGCGTTATTTGTTTAACACCCCTGTAATTTAGCATGTGTAGATAAGAGGGAGGAGACGTCACCAATTCGCGTGTTACTTCCTGTGTCTTTAACTTCCTGTAATTTAGCATGTGTCGATGTAACACCCTTGTAATTTAGCATGTGTCAATAAGAGGGAGGAGAAGGAGACTACTACGTCACCAATTCGCGCGTTACTTCCTGTGTGTCTTTAACACCCCTAACACCCTTGTAATTTAGCATGTGTCAATAAGAGGGAGGAGAAAGAGACTACGTCACCAATTCGCGCGTTACTTCCTGTGTGTCTTTAACACCCCTGTAATTTAGCATGTGTCAATAAGAGGGAGGAGAAGGAGACTACGTCACCAATTCGCGCGTTGTTTCCTGTATGTCTTTACCACCCTTGTGATTTAGCATGTGTTAATAAGATATACTGATTGATAGGAGGAGACTAACGTCACCAATTCGCGTTGTGATTTAGCATGTGTTAATAAGAGATACTGATTGATAGGAGGAGACTAACGTCACCAATTCGCCCGTTGCTTCCTGTATATCTTTACCACCCACAAATTCGCGTGTTGCTTCCTGTGTCTTTAACACCCTTGTAATTTAGCATGTCTCAATAAGAGGGAGGAGGAGGAGACTACGTCACCAATTCGCGCGTTACTTCCTGTGTGTCTTTAACACCCCTGTTATTTAGCATGTGTCAATAAGAGGGAGGAGGAGGAGACTACGTCACCAATTCGCGCGTTGCTTAATGTGTGTCTTTAAAAATCACGCGTTGCTTCCTCACCAATTCGCGTGTTACTTCCTGTGTGTCTTTAACACCCCTGTAATTTAGCATGTGTCAATAAGAGGGAGGAGAAGGAGACTACGTCACCAATTCGCGCGTTGTTTCCTGTGTGTCTTTACCACCCTTGTGATTTAGCATGTTTTAATAAAAGGAGAGAAGAAGACTACGTCACCAATTCGCGCGTTGGTGCGTTGCTTCCTGTTACCACCCTTGTAATTTAGCACGTTTCAATAAGAGGGAGGAGAAGGAGACTACGTCACCAATTCGCGCGTTACTTCCTGTGTGTCTTTAACACCCCTGTAATTTAGCATGCCTCGGTGGGACAACCTGAGGATGTACTTTTCCGATTTCCCGTGGAATGATTATTGCTTCCAGGATAGAGACCCCTCTGTGTGTGCTCAGCGCATCACAGAGGTGATTGTCTCTGGAATGGAGGCATACATTCCTCGTTCTTTCTCTACTCCTCACGCAAAAAAGCCTTGGTTTAATCACGCTTGTTCTCGTGCTGTCAATGATAGAGAGGTAGCTCACAAAAGGTACCAGAGCCTTCAAACTAATGCTAATTATGAACTTTACATTTCTGCCCGAAATCGTGCCAAATCTATTCTCCGACTAACCAAAAATTCTTTCATTAATAGAAAATGTCAAAACCTTGCTTTCTCTAACTCTTCCCGTGACTTCTGGCATCTAGCCAAAAACATCTCCTCCAACTTCACTTCTTCATCTTTCCCTCCACTCCTCAGTCCTGACGGCAACACTGCCGTCTCATCTATCTCTAAGGCTGAACTCTTCTCTCAAACTTTTTCTAAAAACTCCACTCTGGACGATTCTGGGCATATTCCTCCTACTCATCCCCCCTCTGACTCCTTTATGCCTGTTATAAAGATTCTTCAAAATGATGTTTTCTATGCCCTCTCTGGCCTCAATCCTCAGAAGGCTTATGGACCTGATGGAGTGCCTCCTATTGTCCTTAAAAACTGTGCCTCCGTGCTGTCACCCTGCCTGGTCAAACTCTTTCGCCTCTGCCTGTCAACATCTACCTTTCCTTCTTGCTGGAAGTATGCCTTCATACAGCCTGTACCTAAGAAGGGTGACCGCTCCAATCCCTCAAACTACCGTCCTATTGCTTTACTTTCTTGTCTATCTAAAGCTTTTGAATCAATCCTTAACCGGAAGATTCAAAAGCACCTTTCCACTTCTGACCTTCTATCTGATCGCCAGTATGGGTTCCGCAAGGGGCGTTCTACTGGTGATCTCCTAGCCTTCTTAACTGACTCTTGGTCATCCTCTCTTAGCCGTTTCGGTGAAACTTTTGCTATTGCGCTGGACATATCAAAAGCTTTTGATAGGGTCTGGCACAAATCTTTGCTTTCAAAACTTCCCTCCTACGGTTTCTATCCTTCTCTCTGTACCTTTATCTCCAGTTACCTTTCTGACCGTTCTATTTCTGCCGTGGTAGACGGTCACTGTTCTTCTCCTAAATCTATTAACAGTGGTGTCCCACAGGGTTCTGTCCTATCTCCCACTCTTTTTCTGTTGTTCATTGATGATCTTCTTTCCAAAACGAACTGTCCTATCCATTCCTACGCCGATGATTCCACTCTGCATTATTCAACTTCTTTTAATAGAAGACCCACCCTTCAGGAACTTAACGTCTCAAGGCTGGAGACTGCAGAACGCTTAGCCTCAGACCTTACTATTATTTCCGATTGGGGCAAGAAGAACCTGGTGTCCTTCAACGCCTCAAAAACACAGTTTCTCCACCTATCCACTCGACACAATCTTCCAAACAACTATCCCCTATTCTTTGACAACACCCAGCTATCACCTTCCTCAACACTAAACATTCTCGGTCTATCCTTAACTCAAAATCTCAACTGGAAACTTCATATCTCATCTCTTACTAAATCAGCTTCCTCGAGGCTGGGCGTTTTGTACCGTCTCCGCCAGTTCTTCTCCCCTGCACAGTTGCTGTCCATATACAGGGGCCTTGTCCGCCCTCGTATGGAGTATGCATCTCATGTGTGGGGGGGCTCCACTCACACAGCTCTTCTGGACAGAGTGGAGGCTAAGGCTCTTCGTCTCATCAGCTCTCCTCCTCATACTGATAGTCTTCTACCTCTTAAATTCCGCCGCAATGTTGCCTCTCTTTCTATCTTCTATCGATATTTCCACGCTGACTGCTCTTCTGAACTTGCTAACTGCATGCCTCCCCCCCTCCCGCGGCCCCGCTGCACTCGACTTTCTACTCATGCTCATCCCTATACTGTCCAAACCCCTTATGCAAGAGTTAACCAGCATCTTCACTCTTTCATCCCTCACGCTGGTAAACTCTGGAACAATCTTCCTTCATCTGTATTTCCTCCTGCCTACGACTTAAACTCTTTCAAGAGGAGGGTATCAGGAAACCTCTCCTCCCAAAACTGACCTATCTTTCGGCCACCTCTTTGGATTCTTTTTAGGAGCAGTGAGTAGCGGGCTTTTTTTTTCATTAATGTTTGCTTTTTGTGTGCCCTTGAACTGTCTCCTGTGCTGTAAAAAAAAAAAAAAAAAAAAAAAAAAAAGAGGGAGGAGAAGGAGACTACGTCACCAATTCGCGCGTTACTTCCTGTGTGTCTTTAACACCCCTGTAATTTAGCATGTGTCAATAAGAGGGAGGAGAAGGAGACTCGTCACCAATTCGCGCAACGTCAGTGAAGAGAGATGGACGGCAGAAGCGAGTAGAATTGGTGCCCGTTAAGACTAAAAATATACATTCACATCATGAAAACAAACACTACATTCACACTAAGCAATTTTTTTCTCTTATAGTTGAGAATGTACGAGAGCGGGACGCTGAATGCTGGGTTGAGAGCGAAAGGGTGAATGTGTGTTTTAGACTCGCCACTAGCCAGATTCTGAGGCGAGCGGGACGCTGAATGCTGGGTTGAGAGCGGAAGGGTGAATGTGTGTTTTAGACTCGCCAGTAGCCCGATTCTGAGGCGAGCGGGACGCTGAATGCTGGGTTGAGAGCGGAAGGGTGAATGTGTGTTTTAGACTCGCCAGTAGCCCGATTCTGAGGCGAGCGGGACGCTGAATACTGGGTTGAGAGCGAAAGAGTGAATGTGTGTTTTAGACTGGCCAGTAGCCCAATTCTGAGGCGAGCGGGACGCTGAATGCTGGGTTGAGAGCGGAAGGGTGAATGTGTGTTTTAGACTCGCCAGTAGCCCGATTCTGAGGCGAGCGGGACGCTGAATGCTCAGTTAAGAGCGGAAGGGAGAATATGTGTTTTAGACTCGCCAGTAGCCCGATTCTGAGGCGAGCGGGACGCTGAATGCTCAGTTAAGAGCGGAAGGGTGAATGTGTGTTTTAGACTCGCCAGTAGCCCGATTCTGAGGCGAGCGGGACGCTGAATGCTGGGTTGAGAGCGGAAGGGTGAATGTGTTTTAGACTCGCCAGTAGCCCGATTCTGAGGCGAGCGGGACGCTGAATGCTCAGTTGAGAGCGGAAGGGTGAATGTGTGTTTTAGACTCTCCAGTAGCCCGATTCTGAGGCGAGCGGGACGCTGAATGCTGGGTTGAGAGCGAAAGAGTGAATGTGTGTTTTAGACTGGCCAGTAGCCCGATTCTGAGGCGAGCGGGACGCTCGCCTCAATATTGTGACTACGTCACAATATTGTTACGTCACTACTATATGTGTAATTAACACCCTCGTGTTTCTTGCAGGTGATTATCACCCTCGTGTTATTATTAGACTACGTCACAGTGTTATTATGTCACTACTATATGTGCAATTAACACCCTCGTGTTATTACTAGACTATGTCACAGTATTGTTACATCACTACTATTTTTGCAGATAATTTAGAGACTACGTCACAGTATACTTCATTACTATATGTGCAATTAACACCCTCGTGATTTTGCAAGTGATTATCACCCTCATGATATTACTAGACTACGTCACAGTATTGTTACATCACTACTATTTTTGCAGAATCTAGAGACTACGTCACAATATTGTTACGACACTATTATATGTGCAATTAACACCCTCGTGATTTTGCAGGTGATTATCACCCTCATGATATTACTAGACTACGTCACAGTATTGTTACATCACTACTATTTTTGCAGAATCTAGAGACTACGTCACAATATTGTTACGTCACTATTATATGTGCAATTAACACCCTCGTGATTTTGCGGAAGAACAATGTATTTACAATCAACAGCAGCAACGTCAAAAACAAGCACAGGCAAGTCGTCAGTATCCTCATTATGACGCTTGGTATTCGCCTTCTTATTACCAGGAACTGCAACCAATTTGCGGGTGATGAGGACACTCGTCTTAACACGCCATAGCTGATTTTCAGTCGTCTCCTCTTTAACGAAGGGAACAAGCTCATTACCGATTGGAATCGACTCCTCCTCCTTCACTGGAACCAACTCCTCCTCTGGAACTGGAACCGACTCCTCCTCTGGAACTGGAACCATCTCCTCCTCTGGATCTGGAACCGACTCCTCCTCTGGAACATCCTCCTCCTCCTCCTCCTCTTCACCAGGTGCGTAGACTGGAATGTCCACCTCATTATCCTCCTCCTCCTCCTCCTCCTCCTCGTTGTTGTTGTCGTCTTCTTCGTCATCCTGTTCCTCCTCTTCCTCTTCGTTATCGTCATCCTCCTCCTCTTCGTTATCGTCCTCGTCGTCGTCATCGTCATCCTCCTCCTCCTCCTCCTCCTAGTTGACTACGTCATCGTCTTCAACCGGACTGTACAAGGGGGACCCATCCTCATCGACATTTTCACTGATAACGACTGGATCATACCTGTTATCGATGAACTTGAAGACACCAGGTGAAACCTCTTCTTTGAATGCAGCTGCTTTGTTATTGATGACGTGTGAATCCATGATGTTCATGTCATCGTCCAACAGTGCGAATTCCCTGATGACGAACGGATGGTGTTGTCTGAAGATCAATGTGGTCCTGCCATGTTGCAATTCGCGGTGGGTGAAGGGCTTTGAGCACACCACACAATCATACTTGTGATAGTAGTACATGAGATTACGTGCCATAGTGGAAGCCCACAAACACAGTAAGTCAGACGTGCACATTGGAATCATGAACGAGTTAAGCAAAGACTCATACGATAAAAGACATCTTTACATAGCGTCCAAACTTTTAGCGATTAAAGAAATGAACCAAAAGAGTGTTCATTCGATCACATACGATTATTTACTGGCCGCGAATGGAATCAAGTCCCATTTGCACGTAGCGGCGAATGTATTGTGCAAATTCCTTAAAAACGATTCCATTGAAATCTTTTTAAACTCGAGTCTCATGCAACGCGGGTTATTCGTGTCGTTCGTGTTGAACAACTTTCTCTTTAGATGTATCTCGAAAGACAACAAGACTTCATCTTTAAGTGAAACAGATAAAAAAAAAATGTTTAACCTGATCGACTTCTGTGTTGAAATTAAAAAGGCTTTCAATCTAATGGGGTACAACAAGGCTAAACGACTATACGGAACTGAGAAACCTGATGAATTGAGTCAACAGGCGGACTGGGCCATCGCACAAACTGTCATCGGTGCTTACAAACAATTGAGGACCGCCTCTCTTGAAAAGAAATACTATTCCAAAACAGCATCGTATCCAAAAACGAAGCCTAAAATAATAGATATTCTCAACGGGGTTAGTGTCATGAACAAGGCTTTCCAAACTACATCGTGTGAGAAAGCTGACTCTTAAATTTGTCAGACGATAAGATAAGAGCGTACGTCTTGAAAGAAGTAATGAGTCACGACAAATTGAAGCGTGTCAATGGTGACACTAGCACTGCCTTGCGGTTCGCAGGTTTAGTTATCGCTTACAAGAAGTTCCTTTGGGATGTGAAGCGACCATCGCAGCATTCTTCCCCACCACCATTACCTACCGAAAGAGAGTGTTTGATTTTAACGGACACGATCATGCGCTCCTCGTCGTCATTGGCTAACGATCCAAGTAAACCCTTTGTTGATTGTATAGCCGGTAAAAACAATAACAGTGAATACAACGACAAAACCAACAACGATATACTGACTAGTATTCTTAGAGATGTTAAGTCAATTCACGTATTCGTTCGCAACTTTATCGTCAATGCCGTTCAGAGTATACTGGATATATTTCACTCTCGCTTCTGGGTGTCTCCCACGTACGATTACTCTCGTAACATACCTGTGGTATTAGGTGTCGATATTTTACTGCATAAATCTTTGGCTATGTTTGTTAAACAAATCAAATCGTTGAGTGGATTTGACGTAGTCTAACAATAACACGAGGGTGATAATCACCTGTAAAAAAACACGAGGGTGATAATTGCACATGTAGTAGTGACGTAACAATACTGTGACGTAGTCTAGCAATAACACGAGGGTGATAATCACCTGTAACAATACTGTGACGTAGTCACGAGGGTGATATTCACCTGCAAAAATAGTAGTGACGTAACAATACTGTGACGTAGTCTAACAATAACACGAGGGTGATAATCACCTGTAAAAAAACACGAGGGTGATAATTGCACATGTATTAGTGACGTAACAATACTGTGACATAGTCTCTAACAATAACGAGGGTGATAATCACCTGTAACAATACTGTGACGTAGTCACGAGGGTGATATTCACCTGCAAAAATAGTAGTGACGTAACAATACTGTGACGTAGTCTAACAATAACACGAGGGTGATAATCACCGGTAAAAACACGAGGGTGATAATTGCACATGTAGTAGTGACGTAACAATACTGTGACGTAGTCTATAACAATAACGAGGGTGATAATCACCTGCAAAAATAGTAGTGACGTAACAATACTGTGACGTAGTCACAAGGGTGATAATCACCTGCAAAAACACGAGGGTATAAATTGCACTAACAATCAATACTGTGACGTATTATCTAACACGAGGGTGATAATCGCACACATGTAGTGACGTAAGCAATACCTCCTATCGATACATACTGTGACGTAGTCGTAGTTTGGCATATCACGCACTTGTTAATGACGTAAGCGTGGTTATCCAATTTTGGCATGTAATAAAGGTATGCCAAATCAAGCTAAATTTGGACATTGTTGGATTCTGCACGATTGATTGAGATGACGTAAATCGTAAGGAGTGTTATGCTCATGCTAAAAATGGCAGGAAGCATTGCGTGATTTTTAGTCTTGTTGTTATTTTTCCGATCAATTGATAATAAGGGATGGTTGTTAACACATGCCAAATTTGGATATTGTTGTTGACAAGGTTAATAATGACACCAATGACGTAAGCAATAGCGCTGATTGCACATAACACTTACCTCGAAGTCCGCATGACCTTTGGTGACGTAAGCTGCCAGGGGCGTTGACCACACTTACTTACAAGTCCGCATGACCTTTGGTGACGTAAGCTGCCAGGGGCGTTGACCACACTTACTTACAAGTCCGCATGACCTTTGGTGTTCATCAAAGGAAACTTACTGGCGTCTGAATGGACGTCAATGAAACAAACATGTTTAGCACCAAAGTTTAACACTTTGTTACGTCACACTTGAGCTACTGTGAGCTTACGAAACGATCATGAATGCCGACGATTCGCGTTCAACCGAAAACTTTATTAATTGTAGCGAATTCCTCTCTAGTAACGACACAGCTTCTAAAATCAATTTGAAAGAAACTCAAAATGAAAACATAAGGTTTTCGCGTTGGAATGATGAAGCAGATCTCACTGTTGATGAGAGGGTAACATTTCTAATGTCTCTGGAAGCCACTAACAGAGAGACTTTTACTTTTACCAGAGTGTTAATGTCTTGTATTGTGTTCAGGTTGTGCATTGAAAATTGGGAAATTTATGCACTCAATGGGACGAATGGAGACGACGCCAAGAGACTACTCCCGTTCATCACGAGTCTCTACATTGTCAGTCGGTCTTGGAAATCTTCAGCAGTATTACCCACATCCAATTCCTATTTCTCAAGATGTGAGAGGGAAGGACGTTTCTTTGATATTGAAGAAGACACTACCTTTTTCTACACTTACACAGCTTACATGCTGGGGATGTTGGGTACTAACGATGAATTTTATGAAAACATCATGTCCACCATAACAGAAGGATTTGATTTCAATGGTTTCGACACAAGGAATTGGAACGAGTTTATCGAAAAACACTTCATCTCCTTTCTATTGGGTCGAACAGCTTTCCTCGCTTCTAGACCTGCTGCTTTCATCAAACGATTATTGACAGAAGATAAGAGCGATTGTATCCAACGTCTATGTAACATTGTCTTCATGAAGTCTATCAACTCGGATTCCATCACTATTGACGATTTGATTTCAAGTTGTGTTGACCATCCCAATGATCTACCTCGCGTAGGGTTAACGGATTACGCTCAGAGAAGTGCCTTCGGGCGAAGTGTCGTCAAAGAAGCTTGTGTATACCCCTATGTAGATCCGGACCCCACTCTGTCGATACCTTGTGTATACCCCTATGTAGATCCGGACCCCACCCTGTCGATACCTTGTGTATACCCCTATGTAGATCCGGACCCCACTCTGTCGATACCTTGTGTATACCCCTATGTAGATCCGGACCCCACCCTGTCGATACCTTGTGTATACCCCTATGTAGATCCGGACCCCACTCTGTCGATACCTTGTGTATACACTTTGTTTACCTCACATGCCATGTAGTTTAGTTCGTGTATCCCTCATCCACATGTTGCGAAATTAAAGCATAAGTCATTGCTTTTGTCTTGCACGGAGACGTAAAATACCGGACCCCACTTTTTGGCTATTAAGACATGTTAGTTATAAATATATATTTTATTGAATCAAAGTTTTAATTATGCTAACACAGCTTGTAGGTGTGCACCATAACCTTCGATGTCGTCATACAAGAACCTTGCGAACACAGAAGAGAACGGAATAGCAGCCGTGAAGATATTTTCATACATAGTTTCTTTGAGTGAATTATTGGTGAGATACGTGTTGATTTTATAGGCTTTGATAATGTTAAGTAGATTTCTTATCAAATTGTGTCTGATGTCTTTAAGGTTTGATCTGGTCTTTGAACATCGGACAGATGTGAGATCAAGCCATCCCCGTCTATGTACACCCCTGTGGCATTGCTCTCGAGTATAACTTTAGTGCTTACATTCTCTAAATCTTTTTTGGGATTGACAGCCTCGTGTATACTATCAACCATAATTTTAATTATTTCTTTACAAAGATCGGCAATAATTTCAAATTCTTTTTCGCTTACCACTACCATTAAACGACTTATTATACATTTCATAATATTTTCAAAATCGTTTTTGAGAAAAGATAGGATATCCGAAATCGGAAGATCCTTCGGTCGTTTACTGGTAAAGTCGATCGCTGCTGCTGCTGCTGCTTCATTGTTGTTTACTAGTTTCCTTTCCTGATTAAAAAAGTTTTGAACGCTGTTCACACCACCCTCGTGTTTTTTGCAGGTGATTATCACCCTCGTGTTATTATTAGACTACGTCACAGTGTTATTACGTCACTACTATATGTGCAATTAACACCCTCGTGTTTTGCAGGTGATTATCACCCTCGTGTTATTATTAGACTACGTCACAGTATTGTTACATCACTACTATTTTGCTAGAGACTACGTCACAGTGTTCAAGAATCCGTGAGGATCATTAGTAAGAACAGACATGTCATTTTTTTCTAAAATATTTCTAATTTGTGCCAAGTCTAAATACGGTAAACGAACTTTCTCAATTTCACTCTTCAATGCATCTAAAGTGTTATCGACATCCGTTTTCTGAAGAAAATGTGCAATGTTAAGGAACACATTAATAAGTGAGACGGCTTGACCTACCGAATATATGATGACTCTCTCCAGAGGAGAACTTGCCGCTACTTTGGGTGAAGATGGTGAGCAGCTATTACTTCTCGTCATCGATTGTCGTCGATTCTGAATAACAACAGGACTAGATCGAAAATCCACCAACCTTGGCGAACATCTCGGTAGCGATTGTCGTCCGTTCTGAACAACAACAGGACTAGGTCGAGACGCCAAGAGAAGAGATCCGTAAGCATGCAAGAAAGAATTAGCTGATTCGTTTAACTTAACAACATTACTATTCTCACTTAATTTGAGCACTTTTTTTAGTTTTAACATGCATGAGAAATACTGTTGAAAAAGAGTAATGATTTGTTCTGGGTCGGTGACATCTTTACGACCAGAAACGCAAATCAATCATTAACACAATCGTTCATCAACACGGATGAGGACAACTCAGGATAGAGACGCATGATGTGACGAGCGTGACACACTTTCATCAAGCCGCAATCATTCGTTCTCCGATTTCCACATTGATGTTTTTATTAACAGTAGTGAAGTCAGTTTCGAGATTGAAGACTAACATTCTATTATACATAGCCTTGTCCACAAAAAACTTTAACAAGAAAGAGTTGCTGATTAACACTGGCGTCGCAGTTATACTGCAAGTGACCGGACGACTGTGTAATCCTCGCACTGGTACAACAGATCCGCTTGAGGCGACTAACTTTAACATGTTAGAGTTGTACTGTCCGGGTAACATGTCTCTGGTCATGGGTGTTTCTGAAAACATAGTGCATGTAATGATGTTAGCATCCGAAGCTGTATTTGAAGATAAATATTTCTCACCGTCGAGATTTTGATCGTACAACTCTAACGCGTGGTATAGAGTCGACAGTTGGTCGTTCAACACTCTCTCTCACGAAGGTGTCGCCGAGTAAGGGGCAATCATCACCGACTTCAATTGTCTCAAGTACGGATTCATCCTTCTTCTTGTCGTTGTGGTTGTCTTGATGCTGCTGATGTGGTTGTTGCTGTTGATGTTGATTCAAGAGATCCACCTCGAGCGGATCAAAATCACTATATACAACGTCGACAAAACTGTCGTAATTTAACGACGCAAGACTCCTATCGTGTTTCTGCAACCTAGAACACAAAGAAACTAAATTTGAATTGGTTAGCGATCCAGTAGAGAGAATCAAGCCATAGAACGCAGCTGTTGTAAGTATATCTTGCGTGCGGTCTGAATCTTCTTCATCATCCAGATGACTATTGTAACTCTGTTGACAGTGAGAACAACCGAGAACCTGACCTTTGTGATTCACCTGATTGTTATAACAATGTTTTCGTATTTCTGGTTGTGACGATATACATTGTTTTAAAGTTTTATAATAATAATTCAATTCCTTCAACGTAGCAGAAGCAACTGACTTAAAGCTACTGTCGTTGTTGTTGTCCTTTTCCATCCTGAATGAGCGATTCAATAACAGAAAGCACAGAAGAAGCCCTTTTAAATGAGCCGGTTAGCAATGACACCATAGAAGAAAGCTCGAATGTTGAAAATAATTCGATACAAATGGAAATGGAAGAAAGCCTAAATGATCCAGCATCACCACCACCGCTACCTTTGCAACCAATGCCACCACTACCACCGCGACCATCACCACCACCGCTACCTTTGCAACCAATGCCACCGCCACCACCACTATCACCGCTACCACCACCACCACCACTTTCACCACCAGGAGAGCCTACACCTGCAGCATTAGATCCTACATCAATGATTGTGGTAGATACAATACCAGGATATCAAACACCAGAAGAGCCTGCACCAATGATTGTGGGAGATGCAGAGGTAGCAATGATTGTGGGAGATGCAGAGGTAGATAGTGCACCAGAAGATCCCCCACGAGAGGAGCCTCCTCCACCACCACCACTATCAACTAGCGCTACAAGAGGCGAAGAAGAACTACGGGAAGAAAAAATGGAAGTTGAGCAACCCAGCGAAGAAAAAATGGAAATTGAACAACCCAAATCATTGGAGGATAGAATAAAATTGTTGCGTCCGAGTTTTAAAGCTAACCCTAAATTGATAACAGACAACGTCGATGTGATAGGTGCTTCTATCGAATACAACCGAGCTGGAAATTATTTTATGTACGAAAGTGATGTTCTTACTCAGGAGAACTTAATCAGTGAAAATGATAAACGCATCTCTAGTTTATACTCTACAACCTTAATTTAAAAAAATGCTAAGTTAAATAAAACTCCGTCTATAAACGAAGACAATGGTAACCTGAATAACCTCAGTTGTGTCTTAGGTTCTTACCCAGCGGTGGAGTTACTCACAATCTTGGTAGATGACACTAGCAGAAGGAAAGACATGGGAAAACTCATGAAGTATGGGATTGACTCTGTATCTTGGATTTTAAAAAATATGATATCGGTTCATAACGTAATGCATTCTTTTGTGGTTTCGTTATTGGAAATGATGAAATCTAAATTTAATCCGATGTATCGGTTAGAAACGCTTGAACCAAACAATGTACTCGATCTCTTCTTTGGAAAGGATACTACAAAAAAAATTACCACTAATGCAATATTGATGTATGATTATTTATCTCAAATCAAATTAAATTTAAATAAGAGTTTCCACACTAACGAGAATGCAACCTTTTCGACTCTGTATTTGTTTTACATTCTGTATAAGAATATCGATGTGTTGTTGCTCTGTCCTAGTGTCTTTTCAATGGTAAAGGCTAACGTTTGCAGATTAACTCTCCAATTTTATATTGGAATGCAATCTGAATTTGTGCAGTTTTTTAATACATCGAATGCAGCAGCTTTGGAAAGTTACAATCCTGAAGTATACAATGCATCGAAGATTGTTTACGACTCTATGTTGGGTGACTACATTCCCGAAGAAACCGTGTTGAACTATGATAATATTTTCAATATTAATTGTAACTCGAAGAAACCGTGTTAAACTATGATGATATTTTCAACATTAAATGTAACATAAGCTGTAAGGAAAATAAAAATAACACTAGAATATAGTATGATTTTATTACACAAATACCAATTACATCAAAACCTGTAGAAGTTGCCCTGGATGTTGTTGGTAGTAGACATATTCGTCAATATTTCTCTCTGAGGAAAAAGGAAGGTCTTTGAATCCATCTTAAGCACTCACGACAGTATTTAAAAAAAAACAGGAGATGTTTTTTCAACGATCTTCATGTACCTGTTGACATGATCTACTTTGACATCAACATCTAGCTTTATTAAAAACAAAAGAAACAATATCATCAAACCAAAGAGAAACACCAGACTCAAAGCTCGTCGTTCAGAAAGAACATGTGTCTCTTTAAAATCACCGTAGGTGAAGGGTGTTGTTCCGTCCCGTGTCCTGTCCATTTGATCTCAAAGAGATATTTGATCAAAGATAACGTCGGATCTTCTCCTACAATGTATATGTCCTTCAGCGATAAAAATTTTCTTCGGCCATAAGACTGTTGGATTTTAAAGATGTTAAAGTTGATGCTACACCCGCTACTCCACTTGGACGTACTAGGATTAAAAACAAGGCTATGTTGTTTTCCCTCCGAACAGAACACGTTTTCGAATTGGTACTGACGCGGGTAAACTATAAGTTTACTAGCCACCAATGCGACATGAAGACCTAATGGTGTCACGACGCAAGCTACATTCGAGTCATTCAAAGAAACGATTTCTATTTCTCTGGATATGTCAGCAGGTAGAATACCCAATTTAAAATTTCTTACAACCTGAATGTAATTCTTCAAAAAATTATTTCGACGAACTGACTTAGACAATTCTAATTTATCGAATTTTAAATTCAAAAATGGATGAATGTTGTTAGATGACTTGTTCTTGGTGTTGTTGTGGACATGTTTTCTATTAGAAAACATGAGTACAAATATAACCACCGAATTTTTAGGTTTTAGATTTATTAAGATGAAGATACCTAATAAAATGGGCATTTACTACTTTCCACCTTGGATGAAACTCATCAAGAGTGTACAAAGTGAACCCCATCCTATTTTATAGAATAATAAAATCATTGATTTAATTTTTGTATATATACCCAATATTCCTTCCTTTTTTTATCCTTGTATCCCGTTATCACAATTACATCCAAATAAAACTTCATTTATTCCGTTCTTACCTAACACAGGAAGTACCCTATTGGATGGAAATATGTCACAATGGAACAAATTCGAAGAAATGATAAAACTTTTATTAATGAAACTAAAAATATGATTTCTAGTGCTGACAGAAAAATATAATTTTAAGGAGGCAGGTAAATTAACCTTAACAAACTGATGGAAATCAACAAGACTGGTCCTCTTCTTATTAGTAGACACATGAAGAATTGTAACATAAGGAGAATTACAAATTTGTCTGATACTTTCATTTCCAAGTTCTAGAAGGGTTGATTCTAAATGCTCACATGGTTGACAACTGAAGTGAAAATAACGCAGACGGATATTATAATCGTAGTTCTTTAACTTGTCCACAACACCCCACCCCACTGCTGCTAATCTGTAGCCTCCCTCCCTCCTCCTCCTCCTAGTTTGAGCCACCCTACCACCCACACACCCCTCCCTCCTGTTTTCCAAGTGGGGTCCAGATCTGCAGGGGGGTCATGACATATAGTGATTCGTAATCCGTCCGAAATTAATTTTGCCACGATAATGGGAAGAGGGTGGTTGTGACAGCTGTGTAGGTGGTGGTTTAGGTGGTGGTGGTGGTTTAGGTTAGGTTAGGTGGTGGTGGTGGTTTAGGTGGTGACTCACTCACTCACACCCGCCTTAAGCCTCCTACTACTACTACTACTAAGCCGCCGCCGCCGCCACGACCACCCACCCACACCCCCACACACACCCCGGTTTAGTTCCGCAATAATTTCAACAATGTATATAAAATGCAAATATATCAGGTAAATCTGGACCCAGTTTAGCAGGGCCACACACCCACCACACACACCCACACCGTACTACTAATGGTGACGTAGTATCTCTTATCAACACATGCTAAATCACAGGTGTTTTCTAAAGACCACAATCCATCATAAAGATGTTGATCCTCAACAGCTATACAATGTTTTAACATCACCATGTTGTATACACACATTTCTCGATATCTAGTGTCTAGAATAATACTCTCATCTGCTTGGAGCACCACATCCAATCCCGGTCCCACATATTGCAACTCGTAACAGAAATGCTCAGGACAGACACGTTCGACACCAACAACGCTCTGTATGCATTCTTTCAACCGCAATCCGACGCTTACCTCTGTCAGGTATTCGATGAATTTATCTGCACTGTCTAGGAACTTGTACACCTTACCCAAAGTAGGTATGAAATAAACACCCAATTTGACGCGTAATATGTACTCTTCTCTATAGTCCACGCTAACACTAGCGTTGTTGTCCGTTTTCACATAGTGTCGGTTTTTCTCATATTTGTCACACAAGAGTTCCACTTCTCTTAAGAGCGTTGACTGCTTGCTTTTTAATTTATGTAATGATTCTGCTTTCAAGTGTATTACGATTTCGATCAGTATTCAGGTGCTGTGTTAGTATCAGCGGTTATGTCCATCTTAGCTCAGGTTGAAGCCCGTCAACGATCAGACCGCAACATCCTTAGGAGTTTAAAAGCTAGTGATGTTGAAAATCAAATCTTATCCAGGATGAAAAAACAAGGTTGTCCAACGATTAAATTAAATTTTGTCTTCGGCATAGGTAACACCAACGTGTGTTACGGTTTCTCGAGAGACGATTCAAACGTTAGTGACGTGTCGGCTTTTGTGGTTGCAGCGGACAAGGACGCTGAACACTTGTCAGCACATCATGTCGTGCTTCACACAGGTCCGACATCCACATTTAAAACGACTCACACAAATCACAAGCAAGTAACGACACACACCGTAACCATTCCGTCGTTTGACCGGAAAGCAATCAACGAGACGACGTCTGATATAACTAGCGCTACATTGACAGTGCAGAAAATCGGAATTCGTTGCAAGGATGCAGACACACTTGACACTATGCTTGCTGCTGTTAAATCTAACTTGGTGACTTTCTTATTACATTTGGTTATTAATGGAAGTCATGTATAACCAAGTGCACTTGAAAGAGTAAGACATTATTTTGTACATTTAAAAAAAAAGGTTAACAATAAAATGTAGACTTAGCTTTGGTTTTAAACACCCGAAATGAGTAACACTGATTGAGTTATACATTGTAAGCTTCCTAAGATAAAACACACATTCACCTCAATAGAGTTAAGACGATATTGTAAGTTTCACAAGAAAAAACTAAAATAACATTTCCAGAGACTCACAAAGTACAAGAGTGCAAATGTCATCTAACCTCGATCGAGGTGAATGTGTGTTTTAGTCTTCCAGAGCTTCCGATTCTGTTAACACTCGTATTAAGAATTGGATGCATCACAACAGACAAACACACATTCACCTTAATGGAGTTTAGATTCTCATTGAATGTCGTCTCAACTCCATTGAGGTGAATGTGTGACTTTGTACTATGTAGCGTCCAATTCTAACTTTGATAGATATCAGAATCGGACGCTCAGTAAGTCAAATACACATACACACATTCACCTTAACAGAGTTTAGAATGTCGTCTCAACTCCATTGAGGTGAATGTGTGACTTTGTACTATGTAGCGTCCAATTCTAACTTTGATATACATCAGAATCGGACGCTCAGTAAGTCAAACACACATTCACCTTAACAGAGTTTATATTCTCATTGAGTGTCGTCTCAACTCCATTGAGGTGAATGAGTCTCATTGAATGTCGTCTCAACTCCATTGAGGTGAATGTGTGACTTTGTACTATGTAGCGTCCAATTCTAACTTTGATATACATCAGAATCGGACGCTCAGTAAGTCAAACACACACATTCACCTTAACAGAGTTTAGATTCTCATTGAATGTCGTCTCAACTCCATTGAGGTGAATGAGTCATTGATGTCGTCTCAACTCCATTGAGGTGTGAATGTGACTTTGTACTATGTAGCGTCCAATTCTAACTTTGATAGACATCAGAATCGGACGCTCAGTAAGTCAAACACACATTCACCTTAACAGAGTTTAGAGTCTCATTGAATGTCGTCTCAACTCCATTGAGGTGAATGTGTGACTTTGTACTATGTAGCGTCCAATTCTAACTTTGATAGATATCAGAATCGGACGCTCAGTAAGTCAAACACACACATTCACCTTAACAGAGTTTAGAGTCTCATTGAATGCCGTCTCAACTCCATTGAGGTGAATGTGTGACTTTGTACTATGTAGCGTCCAATTCTAACTTTAATAGACATCAGAATCGGACGCTCAATAAGTCAAACACACACATTCACCTTAACAGAGTTTAGAGTTTCATTGAATGTCGTCTCAACTCCATTGAGGTGAATGTGTGACTTTGTACTATATTGCGTCCAATTCTGATGTCTGAATGTCGTCTAAACTTCATTGAGGTGAATGTATGTCTTTGCCTTACTGAGCGTCCGATTCTACACATCCGAATCAGATACATTATATTTATAATTTATTTAACCTGAACTATATTTTTTGAGCAGTGTGAATTTGATAAATTTTTGAAGTATCGAATTTTTAAACACTTCAAAACCAAAGAAATATAGCTATTTTCATCTAAGAAAAGTTAAATGAGAAAGAAGATTCAAAGTGCAAGCCAAAGTCAGAACTGGACGCTATATGGCACACAGTACCTAGCAACGATACAATATTGGACCCCAGTCTTTCTGTTGTATAGGCAAAAGGTTGAATTATCCTAAGCTACCATTTTCATCTAAGAAAAGAGAAAATACTCAAGATCCAATGTCGATGTGTCCGTTTCGGATATACCAGAATCAGAATTGGACGCTACCCGCTTTCCCTGCTGCATGGGGATTGTGACACATGGCACATACTTAGTAACGATACAATATTGGACCCCAGTCTTTCTGTTATAAAGACAAAAGGATAACACTAACAACAACAACAATACAATATTGGACCCCAGTCCTAAATTTGAAATATTGGATCAAACCAGTCTGTTTTAATACTAAATTTGAAATATTTAACCCCAGTCTTTCTTATCTGTGTCTAGATTGAATACGTTTTGATATTTTAATTTCACAAATTGTGATTTATGTTCTATACCGCGATATCAAAGACCTTATTTTTCACCTTTTTTTTTATATTAAACAAATACAGAGTGTCATCCTGTCCGTTACGATGTCTAACGAACAACAATTAGTTTTCTCGAACGAACAACAATTAGTCTTATCCTTGATAGATGAATTGAAACAAGGAGTTGAAGATGGTTTGAAGAAAAGTTGCCTGTATGTCAAGAGTGTCTACCAGGCACATCTGCAACAGTTCGAACGCACACTAGAACACGATCAGTTTGCAGACACGAGTCTCTCCAAACTCGAAATGCAGTCAATAGACGAAATTCAGATGAACAAACCCGTTCATTGGGATTTTGCATTGAAGCTGTCTCACGCCTTGCGATCGAGTATACGTTTCATGTCCATCGCGTTGGATGATATTTTGTCCGAGTTCCGTATGGTGCTAGCGTTGCACCTCGAGAACCTCCACACGACGTACCAGGTCGCACCTTCGTTCGACTCCATACCTGTATTCAACAATAGAGTTCATGTGATGGGTGGTGTGCGTCCACCCAGCAACGAAGAGTTCGTTCCAATATATTTTTATTGGATATTTCGAAATACTCGTATAGTTTTTTAATACCGTCTGTAATATATTTTTCGTTATTCATTTCTAGAGTTCGGGAACGGTTACACTTCCTTCCTTCCTCGAGTTCTAAATGGAAGTGTAGAGATGTGGTCCAGAGCCCAGAAGCACCCCCCCCATATCACTACAAGAGGAGGAGAAGGGAAGTGGTTTCCAGCAACGACCATAACTAATATCATTTTATTCAATTACAGTTGACAGCAGTTGGTTGCAGTTGAATATCTATACCATGGCGAACGAGGGTTCCAGTCTACATGTAAACTTTTCTTTTCTCTATTTAATAAACTTTAACTTTAGTAGTGCCTGAGTTTTATTTTAAAACATGTGAGTTAGAAAAATATAGAAATGAATCCAAAGTCAAAAATATTATTATCAAAGTTATTTGATGACGACGGTGAAACAAATTGTATTAAGTTTCCAACCCCATCGTTTAAAATTTATCAAAGCGAAGCTTTAACATCGGTGCGCTTGTGTCAAGAAGTGGCATGTAACCTGTACCCTTAGAGTTTACCACGACCTTTTTCGATTAACCAAGTACAAGTACACGCCGTACGATTAGCTTTAATTCAATACTACAAACATGCTTGTTGGAGTCCTTCTTTGAGTGTTGAAACTCTGTTAAACGCAACATATGACTCGATAATTCGTGAAGAGATACGAGTGAAAAATTATGGAGGGGATTTTGTCATTGGCGATGGAACAGGTATTGGCAAGACCAGGGAAATGGCTGCTTTTATCATCAGTGTCGTGTTGGCCGAGTCGAGCATTAAACAACTAGCCATTGATTCACATATGGATGTGTTAACACATACGTCAAGGCGGAATGTTTACGGGAACCCTTTCTTTATCTGGATAACGTGCTCTCGTAACTTGTTCAGAGATTGCCAAAATGATATATTACAGGTTCTCGTCAATAAAGATGATCGGTTCAATACTTGGAAATTGACTGTGTCTATTTCCGCGACTGGGTACAGCTGCGACAGGTCCGTCTCTGCCGTTGGCGTGCAAGACAGGACAGAACACATCACAAGTACAGTTGCACGTCTCTTGTTTTCCTAGAGACGAAAAGTAATCGATGAGGTTGTGTTTATTTTGCAAAACTAATTCGACATAGCCTAAGGTTTCTTCGCGGGTTACGTGCGAGTGCGATTGGACGCCAGTGGGTTTTGGTACCATCAACGTCATGTATTGGGACAAGGCGCCAGTGCAAGGGTAGCCGAGTGTCTTACCCGTTTCCTCTTTGAGGGTGGGAGGGCTGAACGTTCCTTGCAAGTAATGACCGGCCACAAGGTCCACAAGGTCCACAAGGTCTTAAGGGAGACCCAGGAGAACGGGGTTTGAATGGACCACAAGGGCCTCAGGGAGTGATGGGTTTACAGGTCCTCAAGGTGAAATCGGTTTGCGTGGACCAAAAGGTCTAGAAAGCAATTATTATCCTAACCGATATGGTAAAGTGTGTCTAACTTGGTCGAAGGAATTAACTAACGTAGTAGCAACTGACCATCATGGAAACATACCTATCAGTATGAGAAGATTAGAAGATGACTTGTCAATGTATGATATTAAAAATACTGCTCGATTGGACGTGCGTGTGCAGTCACTAGGTGGTGGAGTTTATAAGTTAATCACTATTAACTCCACCAATGCTATACTTTTCATTACATTGCTAGTGCAATCTGATTATCTCGAGGATCAGCAGGCGGGTGTACCTCTGTGTCCGACAGTCGTTGACACACCAGCTTACAGGTTCATGTATTTGACTGTGGAAGGTAATAGTAATCAGTACACGTCGGCTGTACTCAATACTCAGGAATCGTGTGAATATTCTCTACACTATAGCACTGGATCGGCAGGCCCTTCTCGTGTATTTTAATTGCCCAATCTGTACAGTACTCAACAGCTGGTGTCATCAATGAGTCTTATAGTTCTGAGCTCGGGCCTGCTTATGGTCCATCAGATCCATCCTCTATCTGGATATCTGAAGACACCCAAATCTCTCTTGGTGATGAAATTATCACCAATCCGATGTATCGGTTAGAAACGCTTGAACCAAACAATGTACTCGATCTCTTCTTTGGAAAGGATACTACAAAAAAATTTACCACTAATGCAATATTGATGTATGATTATTTATCTCAAATCAAATTAAATTTAAATAAGAGTTTCCACACTAACGAGAATGCAACCTTTTCGACTCTGTATTTGTTTTACATTCTGTATAAGAACTTTTTAAAATCGAAGGGATGGAATATCGATGTGTTGTTGCTCTGTCCTAGTGTCTTTTCAATGGTAAAGGCTAACGTTTGCAGATTAACTCTCCAATTTTATCTTGGAATGCAATCTGAATTTGTGCAGTTTTTTAATACATCGGATGCAGCAGCTTTGGAAAGTTACAAACCTGAAGTATACAATGCATCGAAGATTGTTTACGACTCTATGTTGGGTGACTACATTCCCGAAGAAACCGTGTTGAACTATGATAATATTTTCAATATTAATTGTAACCCGAAGAAACAAATTTAGCATGGTGAACCATAGTTGGAGCATTGTAGTCGTGAATCTGTGACACAGTATGATTAAACTTAACAGAAAAGAAGGCCTGATCAACAGAAGGTGTCAGAACACACCATTTTCGAAATACTTCAATAGCCCTTGCAAACATGAGCAACCATAACTTGTTATAATTTCTGAAAGTTAATTTTTTAAAGAGTTCGGCTTGATCGATAGGATGAATACCACTATTACACAACCACAAATCTTTGATGGATCCGAACATCTCTTCCTCTCAGATATCCATCCCTCCTCGACATCTCTACTACTACAGCAATCTGGTTGATCTTCCTCTTCTATATCTTCTGCATTAGTACAATCTTCATTATACTCTTCTTCGTCCATCTCATCTTCGATTTCCTCTAATTCGTTACTAACGTTCGTTCGGGTCTTTTTAGAGTGGTAACATTTTGAGTCGGTGTCAGATGACAACTTTCTGCGTTTCAATATTCTCCTAGCTCGTCTTTGTTGTAATGCCACTTTTCTTTACTCAATGCTATTTTAATGATGTTGTCATTAACCATCTTCAAAATCTTTAATTTCGTATTCACATTTCTTTAGACTCACTCCAATGTTAATAGCCAGCGGGAGATCAGCGGATGACTCTGTCAACTCACCGTTTAACGTAGCTGAATCGTACTTGGCATAGTTCTTGGATTGCCTGTTTGCATCAGCGCGCATGGCGCTGCGTTCAAGTATGCTGCCAATGGTCGTCTTTCCAGATTGGTCGTGAAACAACTTGAGTTGAAAAGCACCGTTCTCGAACACGTCTCCTAAACCCCCGTTACTTAGGAATACGGCCAGTAAAGCCGGTACGAATATTTTGAACATCATGATGCGATGAGCATCATAACCAATCGTGTTCAAAATGCTAAAATTAATAATCTTTAATAACGAATGCAACATTTCATACACTCCAGTTCTACAGAGAGAAATGATTAAGGCGTCAATGAAAGATTGAGATGTTCCTTCGTTGGGATGTACGAAAGTTGCACAGAGACTGTCTCTCTGTTCTTTAGTGAGAACGTTATTGGCGAATTCTATCAGTCGGTTCTTTCTTAACCTACCGACTCCCTCTCTTCGATAATTTAACACGGACGATTCAATAATCGACGAGGCGTCCAATTCGTCTCCTTCAAATCTCGTTCGGTTGTGCTGTAATGCGTCTTCCCAATCCAAAGCAGCGCTCTTCTCTTCTGCTTCCAGTACCCGACGGATAATGTCGTTTCGATTCTGATACACAGCGTCAGCTAGGAGCCATAAATCCCGGGTGTGGACCATGTCACTTAATAGCGTGTTGTTACGCGAAAAATGATCACCCAAGTACAAGATACTACGTTCGTGAACACTTTTAGGATGTAGGTTTAAAGCTTCCCGGTCGTACAGACCGCAACCAATAGCAAAAGGTTCGTAACGAGTCATTCCCGACGATCTGCAACATTCGCTGATAAAATCTAAACTTCGCCAGAAACGAAGACGTTTCAGTTCTAGAGCGTCCAATCGAATACTAGGGTCTAATGGACCGTTGGGTAAATTTTTCGATCGAGTTAGAGCCTGTCCAAAACGAATGGAACCCCTGAGTAGAGTCAACCAATTGATCTTAGAAGATCCTACTGGGAACACTAAGTGTTGGGGAGTTGTGCCTCCAGCGTAACGAAATGCTACCAATTCTCCAGCTCCTTGATGAGGATTGACGACAAACCGATTAGGTAAGATCAAACCACCAGCACTCAATCTGTTGGGTTGGGAGAGTTGGTTCTTGTTATTTGTTGACATGTTTAATTCAATATCCTCCGCTGGCTTATGGCTTGTGTAGGTTTAAATTCTTAATTGTTATTCGACGAAGCTTTATTTTGAATTCTTCACAGTATGGCGTCGTTTCTAACCGACGAGGAATTCGAAAGGGAGTACGGAGAGCGTTATGTCGATGATAATATAAACATGCACGCTCAAATTCGTGTGACCGACATAGAAATCTACAGGAGCAGTAAATTGAACGTACCTGCCTTAACACATTCTCGTACTTCTACTACTCTGGTCAGTGAGAAATTACCCTTATACAGAATCGACACGAGCGTTGGTAGACCTCGGTTGATGATGATAACTGACAACGGCGGTATAGCGACGATTCAAACACATATTCGACGAATAGGCTTTAAGAAAAACTTTTACTAATGCTCGTTATGTAATGTGTGGTACGTTTTCAACGAATGTCAACGATAAGGAAATGATGGTCTTACCAGGATCGGAGTATGCCGGGCCGTGTTGTTCGGAGGGAGATAACAGAATTCACATTTACAACGCTAGTAGAAGAAGTGTTCGTTATGCTAGATTAACTCGACCTTACATCGGTGTCCTTTTAGACAAGTTTCCAATAGAATGGAAGGAATGCACTATCACCCCTTTTACTCTTTCGATGTTCATTTTAAAACCTAAAGAGCAAAGGACGTTAACGCTCGTCCGAAATTTAGGAACACCTCCAAGCTATTCCTTATTTTCAACTTCTATTGGAGCGTGTTATATTCCTCCTGGTATCATGCATGACGACTTAATCAACTTGAACAACGAAATTACTTTTTACAACGCACATTTATTGAACGATGTTAAGATTCACTTTAAGACATCAGACTTCTTGGGATACTCAATACCACTCCCATCACCGCTGACATCTAACCCGATTCACATCACAGATCTGTCGCTAATTGAAACCCTGACCAACTACAGTCTCACAACTCAACAAGATTATACGTTTTACCCAATCACCAGAACTACGGTCACATTTAACGAACAAGTTTTTGTGAAACATGCAAGTGTCACTTAACAATATGGCTGAACTTATGGAATAGAGTGTTAAGTCAATCGTTCATTTCCTATTTCCTATTTTAGAATCAAGAGTGGTTTTAAAGAGTTCAGGATCTGTAACAACAGAGGGTGTAGGAAATCTAACGGATGAAGATATACGACTCTCGGAAGGTTACATTCACATTAGTAAACTCTCACGAGATACAATTAATGTAGAAGTTAAACCGATGATAAACAATACTAACATGGGTCTGTTGTTTAACCATACTCATCCACCTTCCATATTCTCATGGTTTGATATCAAGTCAAACGGAAAACTGAGAAACGACAACCAAACCAATTTTACACCGCTGATTTTCACCAGACGTCTCGTTAAAACCAAGATAAGAACTAACAAAATCTTGGGCGAGTGGCAAGACAAACTAATTCGCCTAGATAATTTTATACTTAATAGCCAAGGCATTACAACGTACATTGAAAAGAAATTAAACAACATATCTTACATGATCGGTTCCTACGGTAAATTCATTCGGAGAATCGCTGAAGTCAAATCATCAGCCTGTGTTGAAGACCAACAGTTATTACAGAACGTGGCTCTATCTTTGATGGATATCAATTATGACGACAACAAATTTCTGTCCCTGCTAGAATTCCAAAAAAACATTGTTTTGACGATTATGGGAAACACTCCCAATGGTTTATCGGTAAGAGTCATACGAGTGTTGAAGAAAATGATGTCGGAGATCAAACCCACGACGGTAGAAAAAATAGACTGTTATTGGAACTATCATTAACAAGCATATGTCTGCTTGAAATTTTAGAAATTATATTTTGACGGACAGACAGATTTTTACTAACAGACGGTGATATTACCTGCTGATTAGGGACGAGTGGACGTGACGAAGGAGGGGAAGGAGGAATAGGAGAGAGTAGATTTTTTTTCTCGAGAAACATGCTGTAATCGGGGGTTAAACGTCGTCGTTGTGTTGATTGAGAAGATGACGGTAGGAAGGCTTCCTTCCTGGGAGTTACAGGTTTTTCGGCGTCGTTAAATAACTGCCAAAGTTTTTGGGATTTACGACGCGATAATTTTTTAAACGGTGCATCATGAGATATAATTCTATCTCTATGATACGATTTAGAAACACCTTTATCTCCATTCAAAACAGTTTTGGGATTACTTACACTTGGTTTACTACTACTTCTTCTTTCACTATTTTCTTTTTTGTCAGATTCGAGTCTTGGTCTTTTCTGTTGATCTTTTGTTGACCAGCTTCTTTTTTCTTGGACGTCTTCTAAATCTCGGCGGTGTCGTCGTTTGCTGCGAAATTCTTTTGTAGTTGATGATTTCTTATTTGTTTCCCTGACCGATGGCGGAGAAGTCGTTCGTGATGCGAAAGGTGAATCATAATCTGCACTTGCACTTGACGAAGCGACACCTCTGCGCATGAAACCAAATATATCGTAAGGACTCAACGGTTCTTCGAATCCCGTGTCCTCTGAAAACATCCTCCTGGTGTCTTTGGTCTCTCAATTGGGGATAAAGACGGCGGTGTATTTGTCGTATCCTCAATATAATTCTTGGATGTGTCTTTAATCTTTCTATTGTTTAAAAATCCTCCGGGTGATCTGAATCCAATACATTTCCGAAATCTTCATATTTAGGCAATTGAACGCAAAGGAAGAGTAAATTGTTGTTGTCAAACAAGTAACGGTTCCATACATTGTCTTCAAGACTGTTAGCTTCCGTGTCGATCTTTTTTAGTTTGTCAATTATATTAACTGTGTCTATTGTCCATTTCAAATCTAAATATTTCGTTGCCATCACTACGTTCGTCCTCTGATCGTAAATGACAGCCAATAGTCTCCCGTCTGGCACAACACTGGCTGAACCTCCGTGACGTACATCCAATCTCAACAAGCGTGAATTTTTGGTCGGGTCTGAAGATTTTCCTTCTACTACAGGATCTCCACCGCTCCACACCTGAAGCTTCAATGTTATGGGTAAGACACCTTCCCACTGTGTCGTACACAGATGTTGATGACACGTATACTCGTACATCGAATTGGCGATCGTGTCGTCAAGCACTGGGTAAAGTCAACGACTTTAAACGTGCTTATCGCCAAGCTTTCAAGTCAGATAAACTCGTCAAAGGACATCTAGCTCCAGTGGCTGACTTTTTGTTAGCAAGTGAAAGACTCGCCACTTTTCAGATTTGTAATGTAGTACCTCAACCGCAGATACACAACAATATAAACTGGAAGATTGTAGAACGCGAAACGCGTGAATTTGTGACTAATAATCCAACGGTTGTTTCTTATATTGAAACTGGACCAATCTACTGTGACGATTCCAAACCACTTATAAATAATTTATTGCATGTACCTATTGGTATGTACAAAATTGTAGTTGGACACAACGGATATAAGTTATTCACTCGTGTATCGATGTTCTGAGCATCTAATACGTCACCACCGCTAGGCACCGCCACCAGCAGCAGTCTAGATCCTATTTAAACCGCCGCGGATACAGCAGAGTCATCATATCCTCTCTGTCTTCTGGTCTCTTAACAGAACTCTGAACATGGCTGATACTAAATCTGGATCTACTAACGATCTTATGGATTTTCAAGAAGAATCATCCGAACCTGTAAGAACAACAACAACAATAATGTCACAAGATAATAAGTCGGGGTTTGGAACAAAGTCAAAAAAGTGGTGGTTTTACAACTTCACCTCCAAATTTCGGAGGAGCAGAGTGTGGAGCATTACCTGATAGTGGGTGTGGGTGAGGGTTACGGAGACAAAAGCGCGCAGCGTGCTGCTACTACTGATGCAGCGAACGTTCGCAGCGGCGGTGAAGATGATGCAGCGAACGTTCGCGGCGGCGGTGAAGATGATGTTGCAACATCATCTAACTTAGGTGATGGAGCAGATCATGACTTATGCAGGGACACATTGGATTATTTCATGGCCTCACCCATGCGATTGGTGTTCACACTCATACAAGACGATCAAAATAATGACAGAGCTATGAGTGTAGGCGACATGGCCATTTTGGCCGTGTGGATCAAGATTCGTGTATTAGGGCTTCAATGGACAGACTCTGCTATTAATCCTCGAAATAGTTGGTTGAGTGAAGTTCTTTGTAATCAATTATTGTTGAACGATCTCACTAACTTTGGAGTCTTGGGTGATTCTAAGATCGTCAACAGATTAGATTGCACGACCGATACCATTCACCGAAATGGAGCTCGTATACCCACTGAAAAAGACCAGTTAAATTTTCTTAAGATGACGTCTCAGCAGGATCGTAAACAGGCCGCTTGTCAGCACCGACTCATGAATGTCCGCACACGTACTCATCTAGGTCGTATTACAGGAGCGACATGGGCCCTAGAAGCCATCAAGACTCTTTCGAAAGGTTCCAAAGAAGTTTACGCCAAATTATCTTCCGCTATGGATGTGGCTCAACTGGGACACACTAACCTCGCTAACATGTTTCCTTACTACAGTACTAATTCTCTCTGTAATGAAAAAGAGAACGGTTTGTGGGGTTACGTACGACGTACGTCAGAATTGAAATACAATCTTACAAGGTAGACTGCTCCCCGATTTCATAATGAAAAATCCTCTGGGTGCGGCTTCCATCAATGGTTACCCTATTACAAGCGAGGGTGAGTTGATGGCGATGCTCAAGCGTCAGAAAACCGCAGGAGTTGTCCAAGGCAGTAGCGACAATGGCGGTAATAACAATGATAAATTCGGAGAAGGTATCATCAGCGAGAGTGCTTTGAGAGCGGTGGGTGATCAATTCCTAAACTCAGAGTTGAAACCACTAAAGGAAGCTTGGGATAAACTAATGGAACTCCTGGGAGTATTTAGAAAAACTGCAACTGTGTTTAAACATATTCTTTCTAATAATCCATCTAATCAAAAACAAAGCAACGTCACCTCCATGGTGCAAACCCTGCGCTCTCACATCGACACCATCAACAAGGCTCAGAACTTTATCAGGGACGAAGTAGCGAGTAGTGGCAGGTAGCGACCTAATCACTAGAGTGTACGGTCGAGACCCCACTCATGCATTGGTTTCTCCTCATCGATATGAATTCTTTGGGGTGCTCGGAGCCATTTCAAGTGGTGTTCAAGACGGTCTTAACGGACTCTACTCCATGAGGAATATTGACGTTGATATCTTACGTAGATCCCTAGAAGAACAGGTTGTTCTTCCGAACAAACAAGGTAAGGTTTTACCCGAACATGGTAATTTACGATTCAACAAAGCGGATCAGTTGATCACTAATAGCGAATCGATCTTTAGATCACAGGCTTATAATGTAAGTGGCGACAAGCTGAAGAGGGTGATTGATACCATAGTTCAAGGCTTCGAAAGTATAGATGCCGCTCAACGTCGAAACGTCGATGGAATTGCACCTATGACTCTAACGACCAGTAACGAAATTAAACGACATGGTGTTATCAAACTGTTGAACGACAATCCTGTGCTACTTCAATCCATATCGAATACTTTGTACTTTGGAAGAGCAGGAAAATGATCAACCGCAAGTTACGAACTTTAAAATATATTCAAACACCGTCAGAGATCAAAATGATAATATGAATCATCTTTTCAGTACTAAGGTACGTTAACTAACTAACTCTGTAGGTTGCAAATTAATAAAAAGACATTCATACAATGTTATATTTATTCCAACCTCATTTTTTTATAATTTTACTTTTACAGGTTTTCTTCAGTGTAGGCGAGCATGGTGAAAATGTTTTGATTCTACCGATTGAACAGCCTGAGGAGTTTGTTCTGTATTAACTTGAACCAAAAGACGCCTTCGCCTTGACTGTCTGCTACACTCATAAGCTCATGGATGGCTGGTAAAATGTATGTTGCATCACTGTTGTCACTACGTGTTGAAAACATGGAAACATACACTTTAAAGTTTGCAGTGTTTTTAAAACGAATTTTAAAATTAATTATATTGGCCCCAGTAGATATTTTGTCGATCCAAATATACAAAAGACATTAGGCACTATATCATTTTCTGAAAAAGTATTATCAATTAATTGGATCGGGAAGGCTCCGTGCTGTTGAGGTATGTTTGTGTTAACATAGGTAGTTTGCGTATTATCATCGAAATAAAAATTTAATAGACTTAACCGGTTTTGTTTGTGAAGTCGTTTGTTCTGCAAAGAGGATTCTTGAAGAAGAAGTGTGTTCATATTACTCTCACTGAGCAATTGATGATCATCGATTAATTGTTTAACATCGACTGTTAAATCAAATATAATATCTTCGTTGACATTCGACACGATACGTGCCAGTTGATTCCTCACAGTTTCGGTTAAGTTGACTTTAATGATTTCACTAATCTTAGTTTTTAAAGATTCTGAATTGAACACTTGATCTGAGAAAGCCAACATAGATTTATTCAAAAACAAGTTATAAAACGTATCAAGATTTTTACTAACAATGTATCTTTTCAAATAATCGTATAACAAGTACAAAGTCAATGGTTGATTCGGAATTTCTTTCTGAAGTGTAACCAACCTCTTGTCAACTAAGGCTTCAATTCTTTGCTTCACGGTGTCAGAGAGTAGCCATCGCTGCCTGCGGTGCTGCTGCTAAAGCAATCCGTCGTCTATTTCACTAACGTCTGCGTCCTGTTCTGCAATTAAGGGTTCGCGATGTAACAAACGATTCTGATACACAGCCACTAACGTAACGCTTATGGCTACGAAGACCATTAACAATATCAAAATCGACGAATCGTTCATCGTTATTATAATTATTCTTTTAACTAGATTGAAAAATTATTACACCGTCCTTCTGTATCTTGACAGAAGAATTGCCAAGTAATCACACGTCTGTTAAATAGCTAATTATGTTTAACACACCTAAGTCTCAGCGCTCACGACTCGGTCCGCCTTCCTTTGTTGTCTCAATTTTAGAGGGTGTGCAAAATAGATCTACTCTCATGAAATATTCGCTAATAAAATCCTTCATACTTTTGGCTATTCGCAGGAGACTCCTATTGGTTTCGATGAGTCCTGCTACGGTTATATCTTCTTCGCGTCGAACAAAGTTCATATCGTATCCCACGGAAGATAACAGTCGAATACAAGGAGTTAGGATCTACATAGAGAGATGTACACATGAGGTATGTAAACCAGTAACACACTGACTTACAATTCTGACTTTATTGTTAGAACTGAATGTCGTCTACCTTTGATTGAAGTGAATGCGTGTCTTTGTCTTCCGAAGCTTCCGATTCTGAATCTAGTTCGTATTGAATGTCGTCTAACCTTATGTGAGGTGAATGTGTGTCTTTGTCTTCCGAAGCTTCCGATTCTGAATCTAGTTCGTATTGAATGTCGTCTAACCTTATGTGAGGTGAATGTGTGTCTGTGTCTTCCGAAGCTTCCGATTCTGAATCTAGTTCGTACTGAATGTCGTCTAACCTTGTGTGAGGTGAATGTGTGTCTTTGTCTTCCGAAGCTTCCGATTCTGACTTTAGTATTATGTTAACCATAATTTAGGATCTACATAGGGAGATGTACGTTCGAACTGAATGTCGTCTACCTTTGATTGAAGTGAATGCATGTCTTTGTCTTCCGAAGCTTCCGATTCTGAATCATGAATGTCGTCTGACCTTATGTGAGGTGAATGTGTTTTCGATTCTGAATTTAGTTCGTGCTAGAGTTTATACTACATTCATAAAGTCAGAATTGGAAGCCAAAGACTTCACATCCAGCAACTACAAAGTCAGAATCGGAAGCACCGAAAGACATAATTGAAAAAAAAGAATCGTCAAATGTGTCGAGGTCTCCGTCCGATTTTGATCTAGCGAAGTTTGCTACTGTTTCGCTACTTGTCAATTCACCGTTGCCAGCAACGAGTAAAGTCAGCCGAGACCCTGTGAGCCACTGCAGCTCGCTAGCTGCTCACCCCCCACCGTGTTGAACCCCACCGCCCAACACCCGAGCCGTGAAACTCTCGGCTAACTGGCCAGGTGACCCGATGAGGTGTCCCCCCCCCTAAAAAGTCCACTTACGGCTCAAACCGGGCGACCGGACCGCTCGATTCTGCACCTGTTAGGGATGAAATGCGTGACGCGAGCGCGCCGATATCGTGAGTTACCACTGAAAGTCAGAATGCGACGCTTCCTCCTCCCGATTTGGAGCGTAGGGATAACTGAACTATTTTAACGGATGGGTTTCGGTCACGACGGTCGACGATTTGGACCATTCGGGAGGCAGAATCTGTCGCGCTCGTCACCCTATATGTTCCCAGGTGTTCTCAAGGCACTTCGCTACACGCTAGATGCGCTACTAAGGTGGCGTTGGACCGTCACTGGTAACGCTGGGGAGGTCGTCGTCAAAAACCCCCCATAGCCTGTACACCCCAGCTGACCCTCCAACCCCCGCATCTTAATTTTTAGTAAATTGACACAAGAACACACACATTCACCTATTAGAATCGGACACTCTGAAATAAAAAAAAAACATTAGTTGCACTAAAACAAACCTATATTATCAGAATAGGACGCTCAGAAAGAGAAAGAACACACATTCACCTCGATAGAGTTAGACGACATTCAGTTGTATTATAATTGGATGATAAAATATACAAGAACACACATTCACCGATAGAGTCAGAATCTGTTCATGATCAACACTAGCTAGAGTGGGGTCCGATATTTGACGATTTCGTTTCATAACAGTCTCCTAAGCGTTAATCTAAAAATTGAGTTTTTCTGAGGGGAAGGTATAGAAATTATTAGAGAGGGAGAAAGTAGGAATCTGTAAAGTTATATTCTCGAATTTAGGTAGTTTGTCGCGACAAAGATAGAAATTGGACGCTCCGTAGTGCACAGACACACATTCATCTCAATTAAGTTTATAATCTGTATGCACCCCCATGAAGATTTGGACCCCACTTTGTACTATCGATGTACATATACCCATGCAAAGTTTATATTCTGAAGTTAGTGTAGAGACATTCACAGCTAACCATACAGCTACAGGGCCATCAACCGCTTGTTCTGCGATGGGAGTTCTCATAAGAATTACCGCTAGTTTGTCGTTCTTGAGATTAGAAGGCGAGTACTCGCTAGCTTTAACAATTGCTTCTCTAGCGCTGGACGGAGTAGGCAGGGAGCTCACATACGTTGACGGGTAATGCATTTGCATGCTCTTGGATGGTACAGACGCGGCGGCGGCGTTGTTAGTGTTGTTTTTGTTGATGAAGAGTTTAATTTTCGAATAAGATAGAGTTATTTCTTCTTTGTTTAACTCTTTGGTTATAAAAAAAGGAGATTTACAAATCACAGATTCTGCAAACCGCTGTTGATAGAGTTGAGAGGTTAAATAAGCGCAGTTAAACAACCGTCCGATCATATAAGATATGATGAAGCCGCGAGTGTAGTTGCTGATAGCTGATGCGTTAACGCGGGCCATGTATTCAATTTCTCCTTGAAAGTAACGTTCGATCCGTCTAGGTACTCTCATTGTGATGTTCGGAATTAATTCGAGGAAGACACTGTAAGACTCTGAAAGTTTGTTACTGGGTGCAATGGACTCGCACGATCTCATGAACGTATCGAAAAAGAGGACGGGCGTGTAATGTTCTAAATTGATTTTTTGAGCCGTCTGAGAGAAAATAATCTTGCCCGTTCTTATTTCTGAATTTAACGCGCCCTCGTTTGAAGCCAACAGACAACGATTTACATTCTGGTAATGTCTCATGACATGTTCTTGGACCAAGTTGCGCTCTTTTAATTGTCTCCATATCTTCTTGTCCGGATCGTTGATTTCGGTATGTCTGTCACTTAACAAGTCTCGTATTTCGGATTCGATCACTTGACTCAATACTTGATTGTTCTTTGCTCTGTCGTAAGCTAAAGTTAAGACATTTGTTGGACTCTCTTCGTCATTCTCTGTTTCAGTTTGAGCGCCGCCTAGACTCGATTTCATTTTTTGGCGTTTGGTATTTTTACTTCGCGCAATAAAAAGGTCCTTGACATTGTTGTCATTTAATCTCCTCTTCAATAATTCAATAATTATATTTTGAAATTTCACTCTGTAGCGTTTATTCAAATGATTCTTAAATCTACCGGTGATGGGTGACGTTCCCTGTCCAACCTTGTTACAATATACACATCGCTCCAACGCATTGGAATTAACGGTTAAGTAGCTTTCGCCTGTACGGACATCCGAGCGTCTGCACTTGGTAGAAAGCCACTCTATTTTTTCGCAAGAACACATAACTAATTCTTTCATTGAAGCTAGAATATAAATTATTCTTTGGTAAAACATGATTACCTTTTTACCAACAGATGATACTTTTAATTTAGATTTCATCATTTCCAATAACGAAACCACAAAAGAATGCATTACGTTATGAACCGATATCATATTTTTTAAAATCCAAGATACAGAGTCAATCCCATACTTCATGAGTTTTCCCATGTCTTTCCTTCTGCTAGTGTCATCTACCAAGATTGTGAGTAACTCCACCGCTGGGTAAGAACCTAAGACACAACTGAGGTTATTCAGGTTACCATTGTCTTCGTTTATAGACGGAGTTTTATTTAACTTAGCATTTTTTTAAATTAAGGTTGTAGAGTATAAACTAGAGATGCGTTTATCATTTTCACTGATTAAGTTCTCCTGAGTAAGAACATCACTTTCGTACATAAAATAATTTCCAGCTCGGTTGTATTCGATAGAAGCACCTATCACATCGACGTTGTCTGTTATCAATTTAGGGTTAGCTTTAAAACTCGGACGCAACAATTTTATTCTATCCTCCAATGATTTGGGTTGTTCAATTTCCATTTTTTCTTCGCTGGGTTGTTCAACTTCCATTTTTTCTTCCCGTAGTTCTTCTTCGCCTCTTGTAGCGCTAGTTGATAGTGGTGGTGGTGGAGGAGGCTCCTCTCGTGGGGGATCTTCTGGTGCACTATCTACCTCTGCATCTCCCACAATCATTGCTACCTCTGCATCTCCCACAATCATTGGTGCAGGCTCTTCTGGTGTTTGATATCCTGGTATTGTATCTACCACAATCATTGATGTAGGATCTAATGCTGCAGGTGTAGGCTCTCCTGGTGGTGAAAGTGGTGGTGGTGGTGGTAGCGGTGATAGTGGTGGTGGCGGTGGCATTGGTTGCAAAGGTAGCGGTGGTGGTGATGGTGGCGGTGGTAGCGGTGGCATTGGTTGCAAAGGTAGCGGTGGTGGTGATGCTGGATCATTTAGGCTTTCTTCCATTTCCATTTGTATCGAATTATTTTCAACATTCGAGCTTTCTTCTATGGTGTCATTGCTAACCGGCTCATTTAAAAGGGCTTCTTCTGTGCTTTCTGTTATTGAATCGCTCATTCAGGATGGAAAAGGACAACAACAACGACAGTAGCTTTAAGTCAGTTGCTTCTGCTACGTTGAAGGAATTGAATTATTATTATAAAACTTTAAAACAATGTATATCGTCACAACCAGAAATACGAAAACATTGTTATAACAATCAGGTGAATCACAAAGGTCAGGTTCTCGGTTGTTCTCACTGTCAACAGAGTTACAATAGTCATCTGGATGATGAAGAAGATTCAGACCGCACGCAAGATATACTTACAACAGCTGCGTTCTATGGCTTGATTCTCTCTACTGGATCGCTAACCAATTCAAATTTAGTTTCTTTGTGTTCTAGGTTGCAGAAACACGATAGGAGTCTTGCGTCGTTAAATTACGACAGTTTTGTCGACGTTGTATATAGTGATTTTGATCCGCTCGAGGTGGATCTCTTGAATCAACATCAACAGCAACAACCACATCAGCAGCATCAAGACAACCGCAACGACAAGAAAAGGATGAATCCGTACTTGAGACAATTGAAGTCGGTGATGATTGCCCCTTACTCGGCGACACCTTCGTGAGAGAGTGTTGAACGACCAACTGTCGACTCTATACCACGCGTTAGAGTTGTACGATCAAAATCTCGACGGTGAGAAATATTTATCTTCAAATACAGCTTCGGATGCTAACATCATTACATGCACTATGTTTTCAGAAACACCCATGACCAGAGACATGTTACCCGGACAGTACAACTCTAACATGTTAAAGTTAGTCGCCTCAAGCGGATCTGTTGTACCAGTGCGAGGATTACACAGTCGTCCGGTCACTTGCAGTATAACTGCGACACCAGTGTTAATCAGCAACTCTTTCTTGTTAAAGTTTTTGTGGACAAGGCTATGTATAATAGAATGTTAGTCTTCAATCTCGAAACTGACTTCACTACTGTTAATAAAAACATCAATGTGGAAATCGGAGAACGAATGATTGCGGCTTGGATGAAAGTGTGTCACGCTCGTCACATCATGCGTCTCTATCCTGAGTTGTCCTCATCCGTGTTGATGAACGATTGTGTTAATGATTGGATTTGCGTTTCTGGTCGTAAAGATGTCACCGACCCAGAACAAATCATTACTCTTTTTTCAACAGTATTTCTCAAGCATGTTAAAACTAAAAAAAGTGCTCAAATTAAGTGAGAATAGTAATGTTGTTAAGTTAAACGAATCAGCTAATTCTTTCTTGCATGCTTACGGATCTCTTCTCTTGGCGTCTCGACCTAGTCCTGTTGTTGTTCAGAACGGACGACAATCGCTACCGAGATGTTCGCCAAGGTTGGTGGATTTTCGATCTAGTCCTGTTGTTATTCAGAATCGACGACAATCGATGACGAGAAGTAATAGCTGCTCACCATCTTCACCCAAAGTAGCGGCAAGTTCTCCTCTGGAGAGTCATCATATATTCGGTAGGTCAAGCCGTCTCACTTATTAATGTGTTCCTTAACATTGCACATTTTCTTCAGAAAACGGATGTCGATAACACTTTAGATGCATTGAAGAGTGAAATTGAGAAAGTTCGTTTACCGTATTTAGACTTGGCACAAATTAGAAATATTTTAGAAAAAACTGACATGTCTGTTCTTACTAATGATCCTCACGGATTCTTGAACACTGTGACGTAGTCTCTAGCAAAAATAGTAGTGATGTAACAATACTGTGACGTAGTCTAATAATAACACGAGGGTGATAATCACCTGCAAAAACACGAGGGTGTTAATTGCACATATAGTAGTGACGTAATAACACTGTGACGTAGTCTAATAATAACACGAGGGTGATAATCACCTGCAAAAAACACGAGGGTGGTGTGAACAACGTTCAAAACTTTTTTAATCAGGAAAGGAAACTAGTAAACAACAATGAAGCAGCAGCAGCAGCAGCGATCGACTTTACCAGTAAAGGACCGAAGGATCTTCCGATTTCGGATATCCTATCTTTTCTCAAAAACGATTTTGAAAATATTATGAAATGTATAATAAGTCGTTTAATGGTATTGGTAAGCGAAAAAGAATTTGAAATTATTGCCGATCTTTGTAAAGAAATAATTAAAATTATGGTTGATAGTATACACGTGGCTGTCAATCCCCCCCAAAATTTAGAGAATGTAAGCACTAAAGTTATACTCGAGAGCAATGCCACAGGGGTGTACATAGACGGGGATGGCTTGATCTCACATCTGTCCGATGTTCAAAGACCAGATCAAACCTTAAAGACATCAGACACAATTTGATAAGAAATCTACTTAACATTATCAAAGCCTATAAAATCAACACGTATCTCACCAATAATTCACTCAAAGAAACTATGTATGAAAATATCTTCACGGCTGCTATTCCGTTCTCTTCTGTGTTCGCAAGGTTCTTGTATGACGACATCGAAGGTTATGGTGCACACCTACAAGCTGTGTTAGCAGAATTAAAACTTTGATTCAATAAAATATATATTTATAACTAACATGTCTTAATAGCCAAAAAGTGGGGTCCGGTATTTTACGTCTCCGTGCAAGACAAAAGCAATGACTTATGCTTTAATTTCGCAACATGTGGATGAGGGATACACGAACTAAACTACATGGCATGTGAGGTAAACAAAGTGTATACACAAGGTATCGACAGGGTGGGGTCCGGATCTACATAGGGGTATACACAAGGTATCGACAGAGTGGGGTCCGGATCTACATAGGGGTATACACAAGCTTCTTTGACGACACTTCGCCCGAAGGCACTTCTCTGAGCGTAATCCGTTAACCCTACGCGAGGTAGATCATTGGGATGGTCAACACAACTTGAAATCAAATCGTCAATAGTGATGGAATCCGAGTTGATAGACTTCATGAAGACAATGTTACATAGACGTTGGATACAATCGCTCTTATCTTCCGTCAATAATCGTTTGATGAAAGCAGCAGGTCTAGAAGCGAGGAAAGCTCTTCGACCCAATAGAAAGGAGATGAAGTGTTTTCGATAAACTCGTTCCAATCCTTGTATCGAAACCATTGTTTCATAAAATTCATCGTTAGTACCCAACATCCCCAGCATGTAAGCTGTGTAAGTGTAGAAAAAGGTAGTGTCTTCTTCAATATCAAAGAAACGTCCTTCCCTCTCACATCTTGAGAAATAGGAATTGGATGTGGGTAATACTGCTGAAGATTTCCAAGACCGACTGACAATGTAGAGACTCGTGATGAACGGGAGTAGTCTCTTGGCGTCGTCTCCATTCGTCCCATTGAGTGCATAAATTTCCCAATTTTCAATGCACAACCTGAACACAATACAAGACATTAACACTCTGGTAAAAGTAAAAGTCTCTCTGTTAGTGGCTTCCAGAGACATTAGAAATGTTACCCTCTCATCAACAGTGAGATCTGCTTCATCATTCCAACGCGAAAACCTTATGTTTTCATTTTGAGTTTCTTTCAAATTGATTTTAGAAGCTGTGTCGTTACTAGAGAGGAATTCGCTACAATTAATAAAGTTTTCGGTTGAACGCGAATCGTCGGCATTCATGATCGTTTCGTAAGCTCACAGTAGCTCAAGTGGGGTCTAAAATTTGTCAATTTTGTCTCATAAGTAGGTCCTACACATCACCTAAAAATTGAAAGGTTGACTGAGGGGTAGAGAAAATGGGATTATAGAGTTTAGAAATATAAAAAAAAAGCCTTTAATCTTTCATCTACTTTATTTGAATACAGAGGTGAGTAATTCTTCAACCAGTAGAGTTTGATTTATTCTTCAACCAGAAGAGATATGGGTTGAGTTAGAGACAAGACAGGTCTGTCAGGTATACCTAATAATTGTAGTTCGTCAAGATCTTCTTTACTTGCTTTATTCAATTTGTTTTTCAGAAACAACAGATAGGGAGTCACAACGTCTTCTATACTCTTCGCCAACAAAGATGGGACGGTGATTGATTGTTGTACATCTGATGCATCTCTCAAACGGTTGTAAGCGTTAGCAGCAGCGAAGTAGGCAAACTGCGTCCAGCCTGGAGTGTCTGTACACAAGCCGTGACGAAAACGTTGACATTGTTTCACCAAACCCGCGAACACCACATATTCATTGGGGATAACCACATATCTCTGACTCTTCACGTCTTTGGCTCCAAGAATGACACCGGTAGAAACTTTGAATTGAAATGTTGGTCGCTTTGCTTGTTGTATAATTTCATTCGAAATGTATGACGTATGGTCAAAGCAACCAGTAGAACGATTAACATTAAAATGCTGAACACACCCAACACGTGAGACCAATTTAAATAGCGCAATTCAGTCATTGTTTTGTTAATATGTCTCTGTTTTTAGTTTCATGTTCCATGCCTCTTCAAGATTTTTCACAGACATTATTGATTCTGGAAACACTACTTCTGAATTGTCGATTTCATGCACATGTAAATAACCTTGTTTAATGAAATTGATATTAATTTCATATTTTTTGAAGATTTTCATTGGTTTGGAATAAGTTATTATTTAACGTGGCATGAACTTTAAAATCGTAAATGCTAGCTTTGTAGTTATTCATATGAAGAGACATGTATTTACCAAAAATAAGAAAAGCAAGTAGATCACTGTTGTTGAGTAAATCGATGAATCCGTGAGGATTATCGGTTATTTTTAAATTCATGGCTAACGCTCTCGGCATGACGTATTCAATGATTGTGTTCGTCTCATTGTTAAATTTAGAAGAGGGTGTGGCGAGAGCAACAGCGGCGGCGGCTTTGCGTTTACGGCGAAGTGCTGCCGCTGCCGCACTCGGATCTGTTATGATAATCTCTACCCCGCCATTCAATAGAGTGTTGGGTAGAGTCACCTTCATGACAGCGTCCATCTGCAATGTATTGTGTGTCTTTATATTCTGAAGCTTCCGATTCTGAATTTAGTTCGTACTGAATGTCGTCTAACCTTGTGTGAGTTGAATGTTTGTCTTTATTTTACGAAGCTTCCTATTCTGAATTTATTTCGTAATGAATGTCGTCTAACCTTGTGTGATTTGAAGTTGTGTCTTTATCTTCCGAAGCTTACGATTCTGAATTTAGTTGGTACTGAATGTCGTCTAACCTTGTGTGAGTTGAATGTGTATCTTTGTCTTCCGAAGCTTCTGATTCTGAATTTAGTTCGTACTGAATGTCGTCTACCATTGATTGAAGTGAATGTGTGTCTTTGTCTTCCGATACTTCCGATTCTGAATTTAATTTTATAGTTAAAACAAAATGCGATATAAGTAACGTCATAATATGCACAGACACACTCACAACTGTAGAGTCAGAATTGGACACTCCATAAGACAAGGTTACACATTCACCTCAATACAGTTTAGTTGACATTCAATGCGATTAGACATTAGTGTCTTTGTCTTACGAAGCCTGATTCTGAATTTAGTTCGTACTGAATGTCGTCTAACCTTGTGTGAGTTGAATGTGTGTCTTTGTCTTCCGAAGCTTCCGATTCTGAATTTAGTTCGTACTGAATGTCGTCTAACCTTGTGTGAGGTGAATGTGTGTCTTTGTCTTCCGAAGCTTCCGATTCTGAATTTAGTTCGTACTGAATGTAGTCTATCCTTGTGAGGTGAATGTGTATCTTTGTCTTCAGAAGCCTGATTCTGAATTTAGTTCGTACTGAATGTCATCTAACCTTGTGTGAGGTGAATGTGTGTCTTTGTCTTCCGAAGCTTGATTCTGAGTTTAGTTCGTACTGAATGTCGTCTAACCTTGTGTGAGGTGAATGTGTGTCTTTGTCTTCCGAAGCTTCCGATTCTGATTTTAGTTCGTACTGAATGTCGTCTAACCTTGTGTGAGGTGAATGTGTGTCTTTGTCTTCCGAAGCTTCCGATTCTGAATTTAGTTCGTACTGAATGTCGTCTAACCTTGTGTGAGGTGAATGTGTGTCTTTGTCTTCCGAAGCTTCCGATTCTGATTTTTAGTTCGTACTGAATGTCGTCTACCTTGTGTGAGGTGAATGTGTGTCTTTGTCTTCCGAAGCTTCCGATTCTGAATTTAGTTCGTACTGAATGTCGTCTAACCGAATGTGTGTCTTTGTCTTCTGAAGCTTCCGATTCTGAATTTAGTTCGTACTGAATGTCGTCTAACCTTGTGTGAGTTGAATGTGTGTCTTTATCTTCTGAAGCTTCCGATTCTGAATTTAGTTCGTACTGAATGTCGTCTAACCTTGTGTGAGTTGAATGTGTGTCTTTATCTTCTGAAGCTTCCGATTCTGAATTTAGTTCGTACTGAATGTCGTCTAACCTTGTGTGAGTTGAATGTGTGTCTTTGTCTTCCGAAGTTTCCGATTCTGAATTTAGTTCGTACTGAATGTCGTCTAACCTTGTGTGAGTTGAATGTGTGTCTTTGTCTTCCGAAGCTTCCGATTCTGAATTTAGTTCGTACTGAATATCGTCTAACCTTATGTGAGGTGAATGTGTCTTTGTCTTCCGAAGCTGCGATTCTGATTTTTAGTTCGTACTGAATGTCGTCTACCTTTGATTGAAGTGAATGTGTGTTTTTGTTTTCCGATACTTCCGATTCTGAATTTAGTTTTTTATAGTTAAAACAAAATGCGATGCAAGTAACGTCATGGATTTTAAAGATGTTAAAGTTGATGCTACACCCGCTACTCCACTTGGACGTACTAGGATTAAAAACAAGGCTATGTTGTTTTCCCTCCGAACAGAACACGTTTTCGAATTGGTACTGACGCGGGTAAACTATAAGTTTACTAGCCACCAATGCGACATGAAGACCTAATGGTGTCACGACGCAAGCTACATTCGAGTCATTCAAAGAAACGATTTCTATTTCTCTGGATATGTCAGCAGGTAGAATACCCAATTTAAAATCTCTTACAACCTGAATGTAATTCTTCAAAAAATTATTTCGACGAACTGACTTAGACAATTCTAATTTATCGAATTTTAAATTCATAAATGGATGAATGTTGTTAGATGACTTGTTCTTGGTGTTGTTGTGGAAAGACGCCACCGCCGTTACTCGTAACGGAAGGTCAGAGACGGTATCCAAATTATCTAATGATGTTGCTGCTGCTGTTGAAGTTTCATCAGAAGATCCTGTGAGAATGGGCACAGCAGGTTTTAACACCATCCCACCAAATTTTCTCGTTTCTAAATCGAGATGCTGTGAAATCAAACCGTTGATGTAATTTTGTCCTACTTGTGTAACCATATCTCTCGCTAACACTTTATGATTAGCTTCAAAAAGAAACCTCTCGACGATCTTAACAATCAAATCAAATTCGTTCTGCAAGGTGGCAGGAGGATAGATGTTAACCATTTTGTCAATGTAGCATGTCACGTAACCCAAGAACCTACCATTGTCAACTCTATTAATTCCTTGTCCAAAAGTTGCTTCGTTCAACAGCGATTGACTACCAATCCCATTCGGTCCCAGTATTTCGAGTTTAGGAAATTCGGAGAGAATTTCAAAAGCGTTGCACGGTACTTTCATGTTACCCATGCGCGTTACAATTCGTTTGGTCGGACATCTCTCCACTCTTGAACCGTCCATCTGTACACCGCCATATGGTATATATTTCTCGTGGTTACGTACTGACCTCAAATTACTCAACCCTACTCCTCCACCTTTGCCTCCTTTGTTACACAATCTACTTCCACTGGAAAGCAGGTTCAATTTTGATTTCAATCTAGCTTCCATCTCGTTTAAAGATTGCCAAGAATAATTTTTGAAGTACGTATGATCAATCAAGGATAGGATGGGTATGATACTGCTGTTGTTACCATCGTTCTGTTCGACTCTCCAAGCTCTGAAGGCACACTCGGTCGTGAAGGGCGCGGACATTATGACCACGGGAGGTAACCCGTCACATATGCTGAGAATGCACCCTCATCGGATTGTGAAGCAGCGTTTTCAAACGGATAGAACATTAACTCGGCCGACTTGTAAAGAAAACGAATGATAAGCACGTAGATTATCAAATTAATCGGATCGGCAGACCTGTTAGTGTATCTTGAGAAAAGAGAAAGCAGTATATCATGATGATCATATCGCGATCCTCTAACTGTAATTCAGATTCCTTGAACCTGCCTAGGACGTCTTTCAACGGAAAGCGGATCACATCCGAGCGCACTGGGTTCACCTGACGACGATACAGACCGTTTTTCAAAAATCGACGGTGATTCATACACATTAAAAATAAAACGATAAGTTCAGTGGGTGACTGAGAAGTTAAGTTCATCTCCTTTAACGTGTGACACTTGCAGTTTGTCGTTTGACATTCAATTAACCAAACTTCATCGTCAAGAAACAAAGGATTGAAAGAATCTAACGTTTCGGGTATACGCATCAGACAAGCGTCCACGTTCTTCTGAATCAAAACCAAAATGAAAAAGAATTGCAATCTGCTCTTAAAAATATTAAGGAAATACTTGCAAAAGAAAAATAATCTTTTCGAATTTGTATGAGTAAGCAAGAAAAAATCAAAATGGAAAGAGATGAAATACATAGTCAATTAGAGCCACTTAAAGAAACTAGTAAAATGTCTGTATTGGATTTGAATTTCAACACAACAGAATATGAGAAAATAATATCAGAATATGAGAAAAAAATATCAGAACATGAGAAACAAATATCAGAATATGATGAAATAATCAAAAAAGAAAAATTAAAGATTGAAGAAAAGGACAAAATAATCCAAAGTTTAAGAAATGAACAAAGTTATTTAAAGAATATATTACAAGATAAAGAGCAAAAATTAAACACATGCAATGCTCAACCTTAATAGAGTTTAGACGACATTCAAATGTCATCTAACCTTAACCGAGGTGAATGTGTGTTTTAGTCTTCCGGAGCTTCCGATTCTGTTCGTTTCTTACTTCCATAAATTTTTTGGTGATAATTAATTTAAGTGGATAAATCAACATGTCACCAGGTGAAAAATTCATATTAAGAATTGGATGCATCTCAAGACAAAACACAGATTAACCTTAATGGATTTTATTATACATTCTAATCTAGTCTAACCTTAACCGAGGTGAATGTGTGTTTTATCCGAAGTGAATGTGTGTTTTAGTCTTCCGGAGCTTCCGATTCTGTTAACACTCAAATTAAGAATTGGATGCATTTCAAGGGAAAAACACACATTCACCTTAATGGAGTTTAGATGACATTCAAATGTCGTCTAACCTTAACCGAGGTGAATATGTGTTTTAGTCTTCCGGAGCTTCAGATTTTAACAATACTGTTACATAGTATAATTGCATCACAAGAGAAAAACACCTCAATAAAGTTTAAACAACATTCATTTATATTTACATGTACATTTTATAAATATCTTATTGTCAAAAAGTGGGGTCCATTATTTTACGTCTCCGTGCAAGACATCTTCACTGACTTGTGCATAAATTTCGCAACATGTGGGTGAGGGATACACGAACTAAACAGAACCGGGTCCGGATTTACATGGGGGTGTACACAAGAGTGCCAATATTATCTTACCTCGATCGAATTGAATGTGTGTGGATACACGATCTAAACAGAGTCGGGTCCGGATTTACATGGGGGTGTACACAAGAGTGCCAATATCATCTTAGCTCGATCGAATTGAATGTGTGGATACACGATCTAAACCGAGTCGGGTCCGGATTTACATGGGGTGTACTGCCAATATCATCTTACCTCGATCGAATTGAATGGATACACGAACTAAACAGAGTTGGGTTCGGATTTACATGGGGGTGTATACAAGAGTGCCAATATCATCTTACCTCGATCGAATTGAATGTGTGTCCTAATCTTCCGGAACTTCCGATTTTGTTTAACCTTGTGTGAGGTGAATGTGTGTATTTGTTTTATGAAGCTTCAATTCTAAATCTAGTTCGTACTGAATGTCGTCTAACCTTGTGTGAGGTGAATGTGTGTATTTGTTTTGAGAGGCTTCCAATTCTGAATGTGTGAGGTGAATGTGTGTTTTTGTATTCCGATGCCTCCGATTCTGAATTTAGTTCGTACTGAATGTCGTCGTCTAACCTTATGTGAGGTGATACTGAATGTAGTCTAACCTTGTGTGAGGTGAATGTGTGTTTTTATCTTCCGATGCTTTCGATTCTGAAAATGTCACGATTCTGAATTCAGTTCGTACTAAATGTCGTCTAACCTTGATTGAGGTGAATATGTGTCTATGTCTTGAAGTATTATGTTAACCACAGAGTGGAGTTAGGATCTACATAGAGAGATGTACACATGAGGTATGCAAACCAGTAACACACTGACTTACAATTCTGACTTTAAAGTTCGTACTGAATGTCGTCTAACCTTGTGTGAGGTGAATGCGTGTCTTTGTCTTCTGAAGCTTCCGATTCTGAATCTAGTTCGTACTGAATGTCGTCTAACCTTGTATGAGGTGAATGTGTGTCTTTGTCTTGCGAAGCTTCCAATTCTGAATTTAGTTCGTACTGGATGTTGTCTAACCTTGAATGAGGTGAATGTGTGTTTTTCTCTTCCGATGCTTCCGATTCTGAATTTAGTTCGTACTAAATGTGGTCTAACCTTGATTGAGGTGAATATGTGTATTTGTCTTGCGAAGCTTCCAATTCCGAATTTAGTTCGTACTAAATGTAATCTAACTCGTGTGAGGTGAATGTGTGTTTTTATCTTCCGATGCTTCCGATTCTGAATTTAATTCTTACTAAATGTGGTCTAACCTTGATTGAGGTGAATGTGTGTCTTTGTCTTGCGAAGCTTCCAATTCTGAATTTAGTTCGTACTGAATGTTGTCCAACCTTAAGTGAGGTGAATGTGTGTCTTTTTCTTTCGAAGCTTCCGATTCGTTAACACTCCAATTAAGTAAATTAAATGTCAAAGTGTGTCCGTGACTTGTAGTTGTAGTTCGAATTAACTTTTAGTTCTTGCAGTTGATTTGAAAGATCTCAGTGTGGACACGCTACATGTAATGCATAATTTACAATTGATCTGAATGTCGCTTCAAGACTAAAACACATATTCACCCGGAGCCTTCTTAGAAGGTTAAGAACGTGATAGCGTAAATGTCGTCTATACTCGAATGTGTTTCTGTGCACGATACTGACTTATTTCTACAAACTTTGATGAAGATCTCTACAAACTTTGATGAAGATCTTAAGTCACCATTATTCCTTGCTGTCAGTATTGTCTAGATATAGTTGAAGAAGGATTGAGATGCAGAACAGTATACTTTTTTATTAAATAAAAATACCATAATTATATACATGTGTGTTATGAAACAAATTTAACAGGGACTAGTTAAACTGTGCAAATCTTGAACCCACCTGACAAACTCTGTGCAAATCCTGACCCCAGTTTCTTCTCCGGTTAAACTGTGTGTAGATCCTGCCTGTGACAAACTCTTTGCATATCCTTACCCCAGTTTCTTGCACAAACTATGTGCAAGTTTCTTTTCCGTTTAACTTTGTTCAAACACATTTATATAATAACACTTTAAAAACGTTTCGAAAAATATATTTAAAATATTGGACCCTACTTTAGCTAAACCCTATTTACATACATGTGTTACTTAACTCAGAATTTCTTGAGAGTAACAAGAGGTTCTCGAGGTTCCCTTGTGACATGTACAAATGGAATGTGACGATATGGTTTGTTTCTTTTCACCGTACGTAATGATACAGGTTTGTTATCTTTGATTAGGTTTAGTGGCTCTTCTATAGGGTTGTTGTCTTTGATTAGGTTTAGTGGTTCTTCTATAGGATTGTTTTCTTTTTTTTAGTGTTTCCTTTTTCTGTATTTTCTGGGCTTCCCTGTTTTTCTTTTTCTGAGTTTTCTGGGCTTTCTATTTCTATAATTTCGATGCTTTTCTGCTCACTCCCCTGTTTGCTTTCTTCTCTCAAGTTCTTCAGCTTTTCTTTGAGCTTCTTCAGATTATTAGAATACATGTTTCTCATGAGCACATCCTGCTCTTGGTGTACCATCGTGTTTTCGTTTTGTTGACATGGAGCGTCAGGAATGTTCAGGTGGGTGCTGGAGTAAAACTCATGATCTTCATCATGAACAAGTACAACTGACGTCCAACTACCTAGAATGGGAGATTATGATTAGATAAAATGTAAATGCAACTCGTATAGAAGCTTATCTCCACTCCTACTTATTTTTTTTTTAAATCTTTACCTTAATGTTGTAAACTTCATTTAAGTTGGACACATGAGGCTCTGGGTCAACTCGTTTTGGTATTTTGCGATCTGAAAATACAAGAAAGAAATTTGAAGATTCGTATAATAATAATAATGTTTCATCTCAATAAAATATAACATTTATCTAGTCTGGACATTTACCTGAGTCTCAGTTGAATATCTTTTGCGTTTTAATCTTCTCTTCTTAGAGTTAGCTTGTTCGTCTGTCTTTAAATCTCGTGTCGGACAAGCACAAATCCGCAAGTGAAACACGTCGCGTCCCAGTACTGTACCATCTGTAACACTAACACAAATACAAATGTACTCAAAGTTACAGGAAATCCTTGGATAACTTTTCCTTGATTCACTCCATGAAATCTTTTATCAGAAATAACATTGGTAATGTAATAGCTATATCCGATCACAAGACGATGAAAGCCAAATCAACGACTGATTGTCTGACGGCGGTGCAGTCTAAGAAGAGAAAATTAGACGAAGAAAATGTTGCAACTAACACAAATACTACGGCTACGGTCGTACCTCCTAGTCTTGTTAATGAACCTAGAACTGCATATTCTGAACAAGCTATGGATGAATTGTCAACATATTACGCTGTGTTACTCTCAATGTTGACAGATTCAAGCACAAGCACGTAAGATTGGCTTCTCTCATCAAACTGTTAAGTTACTTGAAAGAGAATCAACATAACGGACACGCTCAACACCCTGATTCTAACCCCACCTGTAGAAGTGACGATTTCGGAAAACGGAACCATTCAATAATCTGTGGCAAAACTGTTGACACGACAGAGCGATCGGTTGTACGTTGTTGCAGAAGATGATGATGGTGGTGTAGTAGATATCGATCAGCGTATGCGCGATGTTCTTAACACGCGTCGCAAACTCGAAGAATGTTTGTCGCGTCAACATCTATGCGATATCATGGTGATGGTGTGGAAAATATATAGCCACTTATTGGGGTAAACCCTCTGAAATCCCCTCACCTTCGTAGGTGTGGCTCACAGTTAAATGCTGGGTTTATAAAAAGGTGTTCAGGTTTCTACTCACATAAAGGGAGATGGATTCCAGTTATTTGAATGTTGTCCTCGTACCCTAAACAAACCACTGAAAAGGGCGAAACGTAATGATTTAGTGAATTGTTGTGAAAGTTAATTTATTTTAGCATGACAACCTCAGGTGATTCTGAACTATTGATATAATTTACCTGAGGTTTGTTGTTTTCATGCTCCGTAACGACACCGCTTATTCGTGGTGCCGAACACTTTACTGCCCTTCTGTCGCGTGGACGTTATGACGCACCACACGTACAGTACTGCTTCATACGCAACGTCTCCGATTCTCGTGAGTCGTGCGTATTTCTTTCCCTAACACCTCACCTATTTGGCCAAATTAGGATTAATGCTAGAAAGGTACTTAGCTGTAACCATCAGGGTGTTAATGACAGGCAGCAGTATTGTTGATCGACGAATCCTAGTTGTTAGTAGTATAGTAGTCCGGGCGTCGTGTCTGCTCGCCGTATCTGGTAAGGCTGGTGATGCGGGAGCAGTATTGTAGTTTGACGTATCCCGGCAGTAAGTAGTAGAAATCCAGGGCGTCGACTGCTTGCCGTGTCTAAGTAAATATCGAGCCCGACGGTGGATCACAACCAGCGCCGACCCGTCTTCTTTCAATAGCTATAAGCTGCTGCCTCTGACAGGCTCGCTTCCTCTCTCGCTGCCTTCCTCGCACTCTGAAGCGCTATTCGAAGCAGCTCTTTGAAGCATCGTTTTATTTAAGTTAGTTTGCTGGTTAACTTATTTTGTATTTGTTACTTGTGTAATCTAGTCCTCTCCTCGTAAGTAGGAGTAGCATTTTTGTTGTTGCTGTTAGCTGTGCAATCTAGTCCTCTCCTCTAAGTAGGAGTAGCATTTTTCTTATAATTACTCCCATTTTTTTTGTAGTTTTATTTTTTATTATTCCCTGTCAAAATTTTTTTTGACATCCTCCCCGCGAAGGAAATACTTTAACCCATTGTCATGTACAGTAATTTTACAATATTTACAATAATCCATTCTCACTACTGAGGTGTCTGCTTTCAAGAAATCACTTTTAATTTCAGCCATTCCTCTGTAAAGGAGGGAGGCAAAGGCTCGTCCCAACCACGCTTCATTTGCCAGGCTTCTTTTACTAGTAATTTTCCCCTGATGGGAATTGGTGCTAGTAACCCAAGCGGGTCAGATACTGAAGATATCAGAGACAATAATTTCCTCTTGCTAAGGGAACTGTGGTCCACAAAAGCAGGTGGTTTGATACTTAGCTCGTCATTCTGAACATCCCAGTATAGACCCAATACGCTAGCAGAAGATGGAACTGTATAATCTTCAAAATCCTCCGCAATTCTACTATTAAGGGCCGCATTATTAGAGACCCACACCCTCAGGGGAAGATTAGCCCTGGCTAATTCCATGTTTGCATTTTCGTAAACATCAAATAGTCGTTGTTGGCAATCAACTGTCCCTTGAAAGTTGTCCACGTAGAGGTTCTGGCTTATTAGAGTTTTGTAAATATTGTCAGAGTTCCTTAGATGGTAATCTATGGTAGCTTGCAAGAGGAATGGACTACAGGTTGCTCCAAATAACACCGACTTGAACCGATATGTAACTGGAGGAAAACTAAGATTCTGCGGATTTTCATACCACAGAAATCTTGTGAAATCTCTATCACACTCTTGTAATCCTACTCTCAGAAAGGCTTTACTTATATCTGCACTGAATGCGTACTTGTTAGTTCTGAATCTTAGCAATACGTCGCCTAGTTTTTCAGTTAAGGAGGGTCCTTTCAATAGGCAGTCGTTTAGAGACGGTTGGCCGCTCCTCTTGGCACTGCAGTTGAATACAATACGCAAGGGAGTTGTAGCACTATCTTTCTTAATCCCGTGATGAGGGAGATAGTGGCACTGATCTGTCGGAGATGCTGCTGGAACTATCTCAATGAAATCATTCTCTAATTGAGTCTGAATCAGATCATGATAAACTTCAACTTCATTTCGTGCCGCCAGGGTATTTGCTAAACTCTTCAGCTGTCCTAACGCCATAGAAAAATTGCTGGGAAGTTTAGGGCAATTCAATTTCCATGGCAGCCTGACGAAGTACTTATTTCCTTTGAACTGTACAGAATCTAGATAATCTTGGTATGCCAAACAGTCATCTGGTGGAGGTTTCTGGGTATCAATTCCTATGGTGTCTAAATCCCACAGTTTATGGATTTCCACCTCAGTTTCTTCCATCAGCTGTTTGATCTCCGTAGGATCTGGTTGGATACACAATCTGGCCACCAGTGCATTCTGTGAATTTTCTGAAGATTGTTTCGTTATTAGGAATCTGTCCATATATTAAATACCCTCCAGGGCTTCCACTCAGTCGAGTTTGAGAGTAAGTTGCGAGACCTGTGATAAATTCTCCGTAGAAGTCTCCACCTATGACAAGTTCTATTCCATCTATTACATCACTAGTCAAATGTTTGTCCGCAAGATCAAGCCCAGCCTCCTTCAACATCTTTGTAACTCTGGTTAGTCCTGGCACACTGATTTTTTTCTGGGAGCCGCTCAACTACTACGGCAGTTATTCTTTTAAGCCTGTTATCAAGACGAACAACCGGGCGTACCAAGTTATACTCTTCATAATCCTTTGAATGTAAAAACCCAGACATAGCCAGTCTAACTTTCCCACTTATCTTCAACTGTAGCTTCTTAACCAAGTCTTCTTTGATAAAAGTGCACTGAGATCCTTGGTCAAAGAACGCTCTGGTATATAGTTTTTGTTTGCTATGTTCATTGCGAACTTCTATGGTTGCTGTGGGAAGTGCTGTTGATCTAGACTTCACTTTGCCTTTAACTGACATGACAGCTTGCTGTGTGGTTTGAGGACGTTCTTCTTGAACACTACTACTCCTGCCTTTAACCTTGGAAACACACAGTGCGGTATGATGTTTACCTTTATGACATCTTTTGCAGTCTAGTAACACCATATTGCAATTGTCTGCATTGTGTTGTGTACTAACACATCTACTGCATCGGTTTAATTCCATCAAGCGAGATTGTCTCGTTGCCACTGTAGCATAATTTTCACATTCACTTGTATAGTGTCGACCGCTGCAGTACAGACATACACATTTTCCTTTGTTCTGAAGGTTTACCTTTGATTTAGGTTTAGCTTGATCAGTTCCTTTGTGATAGGAATACGTTCCAATATCAATTTTTGCATTTTGTTTCTCATTCGTTGAAGTATTATTATCCTTTGACTTCTTGCTCACCTGTCCATCTTCTATGTCCATGTGAGATACTAGATGCTTTAGGCCATCTGTCATCTCCTCTATAGAAAAATAGTTCTTACCATATTTTAGGTAGAGTTGATGAATAGCTGCTTTAGGAAGCTTACGTTGGAACATGAAGGCTATTATCCACTCGCAGTCCGAGTAGTCTGTTTTGTCTTTCAGTGCCCTTGTTAAGTTTATTAAAGATATTCTAAAGGACTCAAGATCATTCCTGCTGTTAGTAGGAGATGCAAGATCTAGAATTTTACTCAAGATGCCTCTTTTAATCCTTTCCCCATCTCCATAAACTTCCTTTAAAGCATCAACAGCGTGCTGGTAGTTAACATCAAGAGATGGAATATTCTTAATTAAGTCTAGTGCACTGCCTTTTAATTGAGACTTTAAATACTGTAATTTGGTTACTGGCTCTAAGTCACTTCGTTTCCCGATTTGGGCCTGAAACTGATCAAAAAAGGATTCATATTCAGTGTAGTCGCCTGAAAACGTTGGCAATTTAATTATGGGCAGCTTTGGTATTGCCATAGTGCCTACTCTGGGAGCTTCATTCTTTGGGTTCTCACCAAGGTTTCGTAAGCGAGATTTAAATTTCGCCAAATTGTCTTGATAGTTCTCCCAAACTGTATAGTATTCTTCTTGCTCCGAACTCGTGTCAGATCCCACATCAGAAGCTATCATTGTTGCTTCTAAACTCATGTAAGCTTCTTCATACCCAGGCCACTTTCTCTCGAGGAAAGAAATTGATGTTTCCAATTTATCTATATCTATAGTTTCACTTGAGATAATCGAATTGCAGTTGTTGATGGCTCTTGTTATGTGGCCTTTAAAGGCTTGCAAGGATCTTTTACACTGTTCGATAGAAGTCAGTCATTGTTGTTATATTAAATCTAAGTTGCTTTATTAAGGTGGTGCTCAACACAGTTCCTGAATTTTGAAGCAATGTAGAATTTTGTTAGTGGCTCAAAGTGCACACCATCAGCTGTGTGTCCTGTTGCAAAGGGTTTCGCTCCCAAGTTGATGGTTCGAATGTTCTTGTTCTTTAAACTTTTCCACAAACCTTTATTAATTGCCTTTGAAACCTTATTATAAGTTGTAGGACTAACTCCAAATCTATTACAATTACTGTAATGTCGAGGCTCCAGTAATGTGACAGCCACTCGTTTATTAAGTTGTTGAAGGTGGTCAGTGATTCGAAGTATCTCATTAATTAGTTCCCGAGGACTGCAGCCATCATAAACGTCATTGCCGCCCAAGAACAGAATGGCTAAGTCGTGTTCATCTTCCCGCATTACATGGAATCGTGAATGCTCCCAAAAATCTTTAAGTTTTCCGCCATTTACTTTACAGATTCCAATTTCTGTATCTTGAAGGGCTGGTATAAAGTTAGGAACCTGCGAATGACCTCCAATAACAACCCTGTAACTCATTACAATTCAAACAACTGGAAATCCGGTTCGAAGGACCATTAATTTTAACTGTGGAAAATATATAGCCACTTATTGGGGTAAACCCTCTGAAATCCCCTCACCTTCGTAGGTGTGGCTCACAGTTAAATGCTGGGTTTATAAAAAGGTGTTCAGGTTTCTACTCACATAAAAGGGAGATGGATTCCAGTTATTTGAATGTTGTCCTCGTACCCTAAACAAACCACTGAAAAGGGCGAAACGTAATGATTTAGTGAATTGTTGTGAAAGTTAATTTATTTTAGCATGACAACCTCAGGTGATTCTGAACTATTGATATAATTTACCTGAGGTTTGTTGTTTTCATGCTCCGTAACGACACCGCTTATTCGTGGTGCCGAACACTTTACTGCCCTTCTGTCGCGTGGACGTTATGACTCACCCCACGTACGTACAGTATTCCATACGCAACGTCTCCGATTCTCGTGAGTCGTGCGTATTTCTTTCCCCTCCTAACACCTCACCTATTTGGCCAAATTAGGATTAATGCTAGAAAGGTACTTAGCTGTAACCATCAGGGTGTTAATGACAGGCAGCAGTATTGTTGATCGACGAACCTAGTTGTAGTAGCAGTATAGTAGTCCCGGGCGTCGTGTCTGCTCGCCGTATCTGGTAAGGCTGGTGATGCGGGAGCAGTATTGTATCCCGGCAGTAGTAGTAGTAGAAATCAGGGCGTCGACTGCTTGCCGTGTCTAAGTAAATATCGAGCCCGACGGTGGATCACAACCAGCGCCGACCCGTCTTCTTTCAATAGCTATAAGCTGCTGCCTCTGACAGGCTCGCTTCCTCTCTCGCTGCCTTCCCTCGCACTCTGAAGCGCTATTCGAAGCAGCTCTTTGAAGCATCGTTTTATTTAAGTTAGTTTGCTGGTTAACTTATTTTGTATTTGTTACTTGTGTAATCTAGTCCTCTCCTCGTAAGTAGGAGTAGCATTTTTGTTGTTGCTGTTAGCTGTGCAATCTAGTCCTCTCCTCTAAGTAGGAGTAGCATTTTTCTTATAATTACTCCCATTTTTTTTGTAGTTTTATTTTTTATTATTCCCTGTCAAATAAATTTTTGACAGATGGAACAACTCTCTACCCTTTTAGGTGCTATACCATGTTACAGTACATACTTACACAAAGCATTCGCGTGGCATTGTAAAGTTGTCATTCGTAACAGACTCGTCGACATGATGCTTTCAGGAGAATCAGATATCACCGACACAGCTAAAGAAATTTATGCTAGTCTGAATTTCTTTATTAACTTCCAAATTGATTCGAGATTGTTGTTTGACAGAAATGTTAACGATAATACTTTAGAGTCAATGTCGTTCCTGATAGACAGATTGAATCAAAGTGAATACGACCTCTGCTCGCCTGGTGCTAAACATGTTTGTTTCATTGACGTCCATTCAGACGCCAGTAAGTTTCCTTTGATGAACACCAAAGGTCATGCGGACTTCAAGTGTGGTCAACGCCCCTGGCAGCTTACGTCACCAAAGGTCATGCGGACTTGTAAGTAAGTGTGGTCAACGCCCCTGGCAGCTTACGTCACCAAAGGTCATGCGGACTTCGAGGTAAGTGTTATGTGCAGTCAGCGCTATTGCTTACGTCATTGGTGTCATTATTAACCTTGTCAACAACAATACCCAAATTTGGCATGTGTTAACAACCATCCCTTATTATCAATTGATCGGAAAAATAACAACAAGACTAAAAATCACGCAATGCTTCCTGCCATTTTTAGCATGAGCATAACACTCCTTACGATTTACGTCATCTCAATCAATCGTGCCGAATCCAACAATGTCCAAATTTAGCTTGATTTGGCATACCTTTATTACATGCCAAAATTGGATAACCACGCTTACGTCATTAACAAGTGCGTGATATGCCAAACTACGACTACGTCACAGTATGTATCGATAGGAGGTATTGCTTACGTCACTACATGTGCGATTATCACCCTCGTGTTAGAGAATACGTCACAGTATTGATTGTTAGTGCAATTTATACCCTCGTGTTTTGCAGGTGATTATCACCCTTGTGACTACGTCACAGTATTGTTACGTCACTACTATTTTGCAGGTGATTATCACCCTCGTTATTGTTATAGACTACGTCACATTATTGTTACGTCACTACTACATGTGCAATTATCACCCTCGTGTTTTACAGGTGATTATCACCCTCGTGTTATTGTTAGACTACGTCACAGTATTATTACGTCACTACTATTTTTGCAGGTGATTATCACCCTCGTGACTACGTCACAGTATTGTTACAGGTGATTATCACCCTCGTGTTATTGCTAGACTACGTCACAGTATTGTTACGTCACTACTACATGTGCAATTATCACCCTCGTGTTTTTTTACAGGTGATTATCACCCTCGTGTTATTGTTAGACTACGTCAAATCCACTCAACGATTTGATTTGTTTAACAAACATAGCCAAAGATTTATGCAGTAAAATATCGACACCTAATACCACAGGTATGTTACGAGAGTAATCGTCCGAGGAGACACCCAGAAGCGAGAGAAATATATCCAGTATGCTCTGAACGGCATTGACGATAAAGTTGCGAACGAATACGTGAATTGACTTAACACCTCTAAGAATACTAGTCAGTATATCGTTGTTGGTTTTGTCGTTGTATTCACTGTTATTGTTTTTACCGGCTATAAAATCAACAAAGGGTTTACTTGGATCGTTAGCCAATGACGACGAGGAGCGCATGATCGTGTCCGTTAAAATCAAACACTCTCTTTCGGTAGGTAATGGTGGTGGGGAAGAATGCTGCGATGGTCGCTTCACATCCCAAAGGAACTTCTTGTAAGCGATAACTAAACCTGCGAACCGCAAGGCAGTGCTAGTGTCACCATTGACACGCTTCAATTTGTCGTGACTCATTACTTCTTTCAAGACGTACGCTCTTATCTTATCGTCTGACAAATTTAAGAGTCAGCTTTCTCACACTATGTATTTTTGAAAGACTTGTACATGACACTAACCCCGTTGATAATCTCGTTTAAATTTGGCTTCGTTTTTGGATACGATGCTGTTTTGAAATAGTATTTATTTTCAAGAGAGGCGGTCCTCAATTGTTTGTAAGCACCGATGACAGTTTGTGCGATGGCCCAGTCCGCCTGTTGACTCAATTCATCAGGTTTCTCAGTTCCGTATAGTCGTTTAGCCTTGTTGTACCCCATTAGATTGAAAGCCTTTTTAATTTCAACACAGAAGTCGATCAGGTTAAAAAAATTTTTTTATCTGTTTCACTTAAAGATGAAATCTTGTTGTCTTTCGAGATACATCTAAAGAGAATGTTGTTCAACACGAACGACACGAATAACCCGCGTTGCATGAGACTCGAGTTTAAAAAGATTTCAATGGAATCGTTTTTAAGGAATTTGCACAATACATTCGCCGCTACGTGCAAATGGGACTTGATTCCATTCGCGGCCAGTAAATAATCGTATGTGATCGAATGAACACTCTTTTGGTTCATTTCTTTAATCGCTAAAAGTTTGGACGCTATGTAAAGATGTCTTTTATCGTATGAGTCTTTGTTTAACTCGTTCATGATTCCAATGTGCACGTCTGACTTACTGTGTTTGTGGGCTTACACTATGGCACGTAATCTCATGTGCTACTATCACAAGTATGATTGTGTGGTGTGCTCAAAGCCCTTCACCCACCGCGAATTGCAACATGGCAGGACCACATTGATCTTCAGACAACACCATCCCTTCGTCATCAGGGAATTCGCTCTGTTGGACGATGACATGAACATCATGGATTCACACGTCATCAATAACAAAGCAGCTGCATTCAAAGAAGAGGTTTCACCTTGTGTCTTCAAGTTCATCGATAACAGGTATGATCCAGTCGTTATCAGTGAAAATGTCGATGAGGATGGGTACCCCTTGTACAGTCCGGTTGAATGACCGATGACGTAGTCAACGAGGAGGAGGAGGAGGAGGATGACGATGACGACGACGAGGACGATAACGAAGAGGAAGAGGATGACGATAACGAAGAGGAAGAGGAGGAACAGGATGACGAAGAAGACGACAACAACAACGAGGAGGAGGAGGAGGAGGAGGAGGATAATGAGGTGGACATTCCAGTCTACGCACCTGGTGAAGAGGAGGAGGAGGAGGAGGATGTTCCAGAGGAGGAGTCGGTTCCAGTTCCAGAGGAGGAGATGGTTCCAGTTCCAGAGGAGGAGTCGGTTCCAGTTCCAGAGGAGGAGTCGGTTCCAGTGAAGGAGGAGGTCGATTCCAATCGGTAATGAGCTTGTTCCTTCGTTGAAGAGGAGACGACTGAAAATCAGCTATGGCGTGTTAAGACGAGTGTCCTCATCACCCGCAAATTGGTTGCAGTTCCTGGTAATAAGAAGGCGAATACCAAGCGTCATAATGAGGATACTGACGACTTGCCTGTGCTTGTTTTTGACGTTGCTGCTGCTGATTGTAAATACATTGTTCTTCCGCAAAATCACGAGGGTGTTAATTGCACATATAATAGTGACGTAACAATATTGTGACGTAGTCTCTAGATTCTGCAAAAATAGTAGTGATGTAACAATACTGTGACGTAGTCTAGTAATATCATGAGGGTGATAATCACCTGCAAAATCACGAGGGTGTTAATTGCACATATAATAGTGACGTAACAATATTGTGACGTAGTCTCTAAATTATCTGCAAAAATAGTAGTGATGTAACAATACTGTGACGTAGTCTAGTAATATCATGAGGGTGATAATCACCTGCAAGATGACGAGGGTGTTAATTGCACATATAGTAATGAGGTATACTGTGACGTAGTCTTTAAATTATCTGCAAAAATAGTAGTGATGTAACAATACTGTGACATAGTCTAGAAATAACACGAGGGTGATAATCACCTGCAAAAAACACGAAGGTGTTAATTGCACATATAGTAGTGACATAATAACACTGTGACGTAGTCTAATAATAACACGAGGGTGATAATCACCTGCAAAAACACGAGGGTGTTAATTACACATATAGTAGTGACGTAACAATATTGTGACGTAGTCACAATATTGAGGCGAGCGTCCCGCTCGCCTCAGAATCGGGCTACTGGCCAGTCTAAAACACACATTCACTCTTTCGCTCTCAACCCAGCATTCAGCGTCCCGCTCGCCTCAGAATCGGGCTACTGGAGAGTCTAAAACACACATTCACCCTTCCGCTCTCAACCCAGCATTCAGCGTCCCGCTCGCCTCAGAATCGGGCTACTGGCGAGTCTAAAACACACATTCACCCTTCCGCTCTCAACCCAGCATTCAGCGTCCCGCTCGCCTCAGAATCGGGCTACTGGAGAGTCTAAAACACATTCACCCTTCCGCTCTTAACTGAGCATTCAGCGTCCCGCTCGCCTCAGAATCGGGCTACTGGCGAGTCTAAAACACACATTCTCCATTCCGCTCTTAACTCAGCATTCAGCGTCCCGCTCGCCTCAGAATCGGGCTACTGGCGAGTCTAAAACACACATTCACCCTTCCACTCTCAACCCAGTATTCAGCGTCCCGCTCGCCTCAGAATCGGGCTACTGGCGAGTCTAAAACACACATTCACCCTTCCGCTCTCAACCCAGCATTCAGCGTCCCGCTCGCCTAAGAATAAGGCTAGTGGAGAGACTAAAAAACACATTCACCCTTCCTATCTGAACACAGTATTCAGCGTCCCGCTCGCCTCAGAATCGGGCTACTGGCGAGTCTAAAACACACATTCACCCTTCCGCTCTCAACCCAGCATTCAGCGTCCCGCTCGCCTCATAATCGGGCTAGTGGCGAGTCTAAAACACACATTCACCCTTCCGCTCTGAACCCAGCATTCAGCGTCCCGCTCTCGTACATTCTCAACTATAAGAGAAAAAAATTGCTTAGTGTGAATGTAGTGTTTGTTTTCATGATGTGAATGTATATTTTCAGTCTTAACGGGCACCAATTCTACTCGCTTGTGCCGTCCATCTCTCTTCACTGACGTTGCGCGAATTGGTGACGAGTCTCCTTCTTCTCCCTCTTATTGACACATGCTAAATTACAGGGGTGTTAAAGACACACAGGAAGTAACGCGCGAATTGGTGACGTAGTCTCCTTCTCCTCCCTCTTATTGACACGTGCTAAATTACAAGGGTGGTAACAGGAAGCAACGCACCAACGCGCGAATTGGTGACGTAGTCTTCTTCTCTCCTTTTATTAAAACATGCTAAATCACAAGGGTGGTAAAGACACACAGGAAACAACGCGCGAATTGGTGACGTAGTCTCCTTCTCCTCCCTCTTATTGACACATGCTAAATTACAGGGGTGTTAAAGACACACAGGAAGTAACACGCGAATTGGTGAGGAAGCAACGCGCGATTTTTAAAGACACACAATAAGCAACGCGCGACGTGGTGACGTAGACTCCTCCCACCTCTTATTGACACATGATAAATAACAGGGGTGTTAAAGACACACAGGAAGTAACGCGCGAATTGGTGACGTAGTCTCCTTCTCCTCCCTCTTATTGAGACATGCTAAATTACAAGGGTGTTAAAGACACAGGAAGCAACACGCGAATTTGTGGGTGGTAAAGATATACAGGAAGCAACGCGCGAATTGGTGACGTTAGTCTCCTCCTATCAATCAGTATCTCTTATTAACACATGCTAAATCACAATGCGAATTGGTGACGTTAGTCTCCTCCTATCAATCAGTATCTCTTATTAACACATGCTAAATCACAAGGGTGGTAAAGACATACAGGAAACAACGCGCGAATTGGTGACGTAGTCTCCTTCTCCTCCCTCTTATTGACACATGCTAAATTACAGGGGTGTTAAAGACACACAGGAAGTAACGCGCGAATTGGTGACGTAGTCTCCTTCTTCTCCCTCTTATTGACACATGCTAAATTACAAGGGTGTTATAGGTGTTAAAGACACACAGGAAGTAACGCGCGAATTGGTGACGTCTCCTCCCTCTTATCTACACATGCTAAATTACAGGGGTGTTAAACAAATAACGCGCGAATTGGTGTTGTCTCTCCTATCAATCACAGGGGTGTTACCTCCATGAGTTAGATCAGTTGAAGGAACACATCACCACTCTTTTCTGTCCGAGAATCTTAGACTTGTTGGACAATAGAGGCGGAGGGAAATACACCAGTGCCGATGCCATTCACGTGTTGAGTAGAGTGATGCGGTTCGTCCACGACAAGTACAGAGGTGATGGTCGATTACCTAGTATTCGAAACTTACTCATAGACGTCAATATTAACATCCTTGAAAATGCCATAGCCTTTGAGAAGAAGAGCAATAAGAAAGGAGAAGGACATAACAAAAATCAAACCATTGAATCTCAGCGTCGAGAATTAATCAAAGCTTTAAAATCTATCGTTGAGCACAAAACGATGAACATGCCCATCCGAGACGAACAAGCAGATGATATCGTCTATCTTCCCAATTCCGTTGATGTCTCTAAGTTACCAATAAGTCACGACAACCTGCTAATGTTGACTCGCTATCTCCATTCTATTTTATCACTTGAAAAAATGTCGTTTTTCACAACGGGTATGTTCCAGAGCGCTTATTACTTCATGATGCATTGTCTCTCTCCCACTGGTGGGGTGGCTAATCTGCCCCCGCAGGCAGCTGACTCGTTAAAAAATCGATGGTGGAATTACACCAAGAAAAAATAGGTAGGAGGATTCGGAGACGAAGAACACCAGCGGCGGCGACGCCGGCATGATGACTCTTCAACTTCCGAAGAGGAGGAGGAGGAGGAGGAGAATGACGACGATGATGATGCTAATAGGTGAATGTGTGTCTTTGTCTTCCGAAGCTTCCGATTCTGAATCTAGTTCGTACTGAATGTCGTCTAACCTTGTGTGAGGTGAATGTGTGTCTTTGTCTTCCGAAGCTTTCGATTCTGAATCTAGTTCGTACTGAATGTCGTCTAACCTTGTGTGAGGTGAACATGTGTTTGAAAATGCCCGATTCTTAAAATTAAGAGATGCGGGGGTTGGAGGGTAAGCGGGGGTGTAAGGGCTATGCGGGTTTTTTGACGACGACCTCCCCAGCGTTACCAGTGACGGTCCTAAGTCACCTTAGTAGCGCATCTAGCGTGTAGCGAAGTGCCTTGAGCACACCTGTGAACATATAGGGTGACGAGCGCGACCGATTCTGCCTCCCGAATGGTCCAAATCGTCGACCGTCGTGACCGAAACCCATCCGTTAAAATAGTTCAGTTATCCCTACGCTCCAAATCGGGCGGAGGAAGCGTCGCATTCTGACTTTCAGTGGTAACTCACGATATCGGCGCGCTCGCGTCACGCATTTCATCCCTAACAGGTGCAGAATCGGGCGGTCCGGTCGCCCGGTTTGAGCCGTAAGTGGACATTTTAGGGGGGGGAACACCTCATCGGGTCACTCCCGGCCAGTTAGCCGAGAGTTTCTCGGCTCGGGTGTTGGGCGGTGGGGTTCAACACGGTGGGGGGTGAGCTGCTAGCGAGCTGCAGTGGCTCACAGGGTCTCGGCTGACTTTACTCGTTGCTGGCAACGGTGAATTGACAAGTAGCGAAATGCGGTAGCAAACTTCGCTAGATCAGAATCGGACGGAGACCTCGAGATATTTGACGATAACTGATTTCAGAATCGGAAGCTTCGCAAGACAAAGACATACATGCAACTCAATCAAGGTTAGACTACATTACACTGTTACATAATACAAACTATATAATGACTTTGTAGTTGATGTAGTTGATGATAATTTGATACAGATCCAGATGTAATAACGTAACTGAGAATAAACTAATCGAGATGAATGTGTCTTTGACTTTTCTTATTGTCTCTTCTGCGTTCGGCTTCCCATGGGTGTATTAAATTTGTCAAATCAAATCTTCAAATTTGAGTTTTAAAAGAATCGGAAGAAGCCTGAAGACTAAAACACACATTCACTTCGATCCCTTAAGGCGAATGTGTGTTTTTCAGTTATGATGCATCCAATTCTTAATTGAAGTGTTAACAGAATCTGAAGCTCCGGAAGACTAAAACACACATTCACTTCGATCCCTTAAGGCGAATGTGTGTTTTTGAGTTATGATGCATCCAATTCTTAATTGGAGTGTGAACAGAATCTGAAGCTTCGGAAGACTAAAACACACATTCACTTTGATCCCTTAAGGCGAATGTGTGTTTTTGAGTTATGATGCCTCCAATTCTTAATTGGAGTGTGAACAGAATCTGAAGCTTCGGAAGACTAAATTTGTTTCTGAGAAAATGATTTCAGAGTGTCTCCGCAATACGGTACCTCTCATTCATCTCCGGAACCTGCATATTGACATTGCCAAACACCACCATCAACAAGGTGGTGGCGGCGGCGGCGGCTTAGAAAATCTTAACGTGTTGAGCGTTGTCAATCCTGAGCTGGTCGACATGGCAATTCTGAGTCGAGAGTTTCTGACCAGTGAATATGATGAGACTGGGTCTTTCACGACAAGTAAGTTCACCAACGGAGCAACGTTTAGCTTCACACCCGGTAAAGCATGGACCTCAGCGATTACCAAACGGATGATGGGTGTGTGACTGTGGACACAGACTATACCGGCCGAGAAGAAGTGTTAGAATTGGATTCAATCAACACGTGTTATGATGAACTGATACATGCATTAAAGTATGGTGTTTTCGACAGTGTGGTTTCCGATGAAGGTTGTGAAAGATCAATAAGATTATATGATAATGATTTAGTCATGAAAACTAGTGGTGATTCTATTCACGTTGTATCCAACAATAAAGGTAGCGAGAACACTATGAAGAACGCTAGAGAAGCATCTCTCAATGATCACAACCACTGTACTACCATTCTCCATTCCGTATACGGCACTCTCACCTCCGCTTACTCTCCCGTCAACGACAATTACAATGCCCGTCATATCCTCATGAACATGCAACATGTGCAACGGACCTCCTCCTCTTCCTCCTCATCTGATGAAGGAACGGTGACGACGACGGGACCGTCACCACCGCCTTTTCGAAAAAAGTCAATGAATATTCTCTGAGATACCACATGGGTCTGGGAAGAGGTTACGTTATCTATGACGACGAATTCACAGAATGTAAAACCAATCTTATCTTGTCACTCTCAAGTATTGTTTGAATGTACTGAAAGATAATCTTCCGTATAATATTCTGTTGACCGATTGGACATCGATTGTGTTTGCTTCTAAGATGGAAAAACAACAACAAGTAGACAAAAAGAAATCGCCTTATTCCTACTTGCATGTGTTCACCGAAAAAGAAAGAGAGCAAGAATGTCTCCAATGTCGTGCCGTACCTGGCTAACCCGGTCGTCTCTATGAAATGGTTCCTCATGCGAGCCCATCATCTACGATTGTCATGTACCAACACCGGCGTTGCCTGTCTGTCCAAGTTCATGAGTGCACGCTTCCACAGGCAGCTTAACAACCATCGTTCTTCCAATAATCTGTTAAGTGTTTTTAAAATGGTGAATTCCAAAACATCGTGTATAAGCGTCGATAACAACAGATTTTTTCTTATCGACGGTAATTTTCTGTTGGGTGGCAGAGTAGAAAATATCAATCTTAAATCAGACATGTATGTCAGGTGTAAGATTCAAACTGAAAAACAGATCGTCCTCGAATCGATGTTCGATCCTAACACAAAATCGGCTTTCTTGAGTATGTGCATTGAAGGCACCGCACAGATAAATTTATATTAGGTATGTTGACAATAAAATTTTAAAAAAGAATAACTTAAAAAAAAAATGTGACTACTTTACTTTCTCATCCTGAAGGCACACCAATAAAATAGATGAAAGATTAAATCCATATTTCTTTATTTTCTTTTTACAGTTAATGAATGTGACGAGTGACGTACAAATGGTTCATTACGATAATATGTTTGCTGATCAAAGTTTCGTTCTTAATTCTAGCAAAGTAAGTTACTTTTGACTCTCCAGCGACGACGACAGTGGAAGACAATGATGAGTTATTGTCCAAACTATTGGCTGGAGATATAACTGAATTTATTCCAACAGTGCTGACGTTCAAGTCAGTGTATCCACCTGAAAAGTGAAGATCGTGTTTGGTTCTGTTGTAAATCTTGACCATGCACAATTCTTGAGGTAGAGTGTCAGCATATACGGGTGTCACAGGCACAAATTGGAATACAACATCTGATTTATTAGCTTCGACTTCAGCATCAGTTGACAGGATGGCGATTTCACCCAATGGAGAAGCAAATACATCCTTGACGACAACTGGTGCCTTAGCATTGAAGGAGACGGACACGGGAACCCCGATGGGTGAAGTATCAATGTGTGCTTTCTTGATGTATGTCTGCCTCGTTGCCATGCCGGACACCAACATGACCGCAACAACAATTACTAGCAATGCGAGTACCAACATAGTTACAGTATTCATATTCATAAAATCCTTGATTGGTTATATTTCTCAGATGTTCAGCGCGTGATTTTAACATGAACCGTTCACAGTTTCAGACGATGTAACTGACGGACGTCTTTAAATTTTGTCGTATGACGTCAACTGAAAATACGACAAATTTGTATACGATTGTTTATTTAAATCACTTAGGTAAGATTTACTGAGAAGTATTAAATCTGTGGGATCACCACCTAGTGGATTGACAGTGTCAAGGGTTGCAGTTATATCCTTTGTGGCCACGGAAACGGGTTGACTATCGGAAGCTACTAGCGGTTCTGATTTCAATGAACCTTTCAATTTACTTTTAACAGCGCTCATTTCTTCGGCATATTTTTCGATAGTGTTGACAAAACTATCTTTGAATGATTTGTAATATTTTAAATCTTTAAAACTATCACTACTATATCTCTCATCTTGTTTCAATATTAGATTCAACGGAACTGGAAAGGAGGGTAGAAACGAATCGTCCATTACGTTGGGACGGACACGCACAGCGTTGCGTAAGGCCCACACTCCCAAAGGACATATTGTGTCTCTGTCTCTCGAAGCCAGACGTTCTTCTTCTTCATTGTTGTTGTTCGGTCTAGTGGAATATACAATTTTGGAAGATACAGTCCAAGTCTGTAACAGACGCATTATATCTTTATCTTCGATAGGGAGATCATTCAACTGTATGCTATATAACCGACAGTCCCAGAACCTCACTAGCGTAACGCATCGCGTTGTCTGAGAGGTGATGACTGTATAGATTGTAACTTACAACGCACCAAATATCGCTGTGTCTTGTCTCTTTGACGGTTTGACATGACTGCTGACCACTTCGGATTTCAATTCTAACTTTCGGAACAACGTGTGTAATACAAAGGGAAGTATTTCAATTTCTGGAAATCTACATTTATTTTTTTTTGGCAATTACATCGATGTTAAATACGACCAACAGGTGATTCCATCTTCGGTGTGAGGGAAGTATGAGTGAGCACCGAACACGCTTGCGCTTCCAGATGTTGACGCTGACGCCGACGCCGCCGCCGCCGCTCTTGCGATCGGAGGGATACAAGCTTGGCGATTCAGGAAATCAATGTAACGGGCTTCCACTAGACTTTGTATGAACCTGTTGGATGCATCATCATCATAATGCGGCGGTGGCGGGTATTGGATTGGACTGGATGATAAATTTTTGGTCGCCGTCGCGTGGCTTTGGCAGTCGCAACAATAACAGCAGTCTTCTTCTTTTTCCTTTTGTTCATTCTTAGTTTGACCACACGCACCATAATAACGATTCTCCAACTTGAGAATTGAATTCAATTTGATTAGCTGATTGTATTTCAAAGTATCAAGTTGTAAATATTTCATTACCTCTTCTTTTGAAAATTGGCGTTGGTGTATCCTATCATTCTTGCGTCGGTCATTGACTAAAGTCGTGATGACATCCAATGCCTCATTATTGTACATCATTATCATCTGTTGCTTTGGCTGCGAATAAGATTAATAAACGCTTGAAGTGTTTGACACAGTCTGCAAAAGGTCTTAGTTGATTTGAAGTATCTTTGCGAATGATGTTAAGGTAACGTCCTACTCTTTCCGATGAAGATAAACTAGGCCACTGCTCTTCATCTACTTGCATTGCAAGATGATCTTCTATGATCTTTGAATTGCGAAGTAAAGGATCAGTGTCTTGAAACCATTTTGATGTATCCAACAGTTCAGGAGAATGTATACTATACGGTATTTCTCCCATGGAGATTATACTGTTTAAACTCTTTTCTTTAGACATCTTAAAAATGACGGAACCTAAATTTAAATTCCACCACATGACTACTTGAGACATGCCACTTATAATATCAGGAAACTCATGATGTGGTTGTGGTAACGTTAATTCCTCATCATCATCGTCGTCGTCGTCATCATCATCATTGTTGTTATTGTTGTTATTATTAAGATTGGTGTTGTCGTGGTTATTACCAATTACTCGCTGAGACACTCGCGACCACAACCGATAGGCTACCATCCTATTGGCATCAGCAGTTACCCCTGCACCATCAACTGTAGCTTTGACTGTTTTTTTAGCATTGTTATGATTGTACGATCCCTGATACCCGACCTCTTCGATGACGAATATTTGTTTCTTGCCAGCCACATAAGCCAATTTAGCATCAGATGAAGAACAATCATCCTTTTCAACCAGCGCTTCTGCACCCATGTCGGTGTAGGAATCCCACCAAGTATGTTTGGCGATGTTGACAACAGATGATTTTAAGTTGTTTCCTAAACCAACTAAAACAACGACAGTTTTTGGAGTCATGTTTAACCCAATAGATGTTATGGTTTGGACAAGGTGATGAGCCATTTCTCCGTCGCCAGTGCACATATTGTTGATGAAACCCATGAAGTTCATCATGCATCTCAGAAAATACAGACTGTGAAGTCTAGGTAGCCCTGTTTTTTTGATCAACTACTTCTCTGTAACATTTTTGAACTGCTTTAGCAACATGTTTATCTACTTTACTTTTGTTGTTAAGATTTTTGGAGAGATCGAGTGCAAGAGCGTAGAAGATCTCCAGCGAGACGGCGTTCTCGTCGTCCACACAGTAACACACAGGTGCCATTAAGGCCGACGTTACTACGTCAACTTGTTGTCGCTTCTTCGGTGGTGGACCAATCCTGTCTTCTTCCTCCTCGTTAACACACATTGACCAGAAATTCTGTTCGTTGATATCATTGGAAGAGTAGTTCACCAATCTCGAAATGTGTTCAGCCATCATGAGTCCACGTGTCTCAGCGGTGCCTTCAATGCACATACTCAAGAAAGCCGATTTTGTGTTAGGATCGAACATCGATTCGAGGACGATCTGTTTTTCAGTTGGTAATTTACCTGCCTCCTTAAAATTATATTTTTCTGTCAGCACTAGAAATCATATTTTTAGTTTCATTAATAAAAGTTTTATCATTTCTTCGAATGTGTTCCATTGTGACATATTTCCATCCAATAGGGTACTTCCTGTGTTAGGTAAGAACGGAATAAATGAAGTTTTATTTGGATGTAATTGTGATAACGGGATACAAGGATAATAAAAAAGGAAGGAATATTGGGTATATATACAAAAAAATCAATCAATGATTTTATTATTCTATAAAATAGGGATGGGGGTTCACTTTGTACACTCTTGATGAGTTTCATCCAAGGTGGAAAGTAGTAAATGCCCATTTTATTAGGTATCTTCATCTTAATAAATCTAAAACCTAAAAATTCGGTGGTTATATTTATACTCATGTTTTCTAACAGAAAACATGTCCACCTAAGCAAGGTAAACTGGAAGCTCATCATCAAACTCACTCTTTCTCTCTCTTATATAATAACATAGTTGTACATTGCTTAAACCTAAGACAAATGAAGGACCTTTTGATATGTGTCAAAAATAGACTTGGTCCTTTTGATTATAATTTGTACATATTGAAATGCCTTTGGCAGACTTAGGTTATTGATATACATAGATACAAAGGTCCTTTTGATTATAATTTGTACATATTGAAATGCCTTTGGCAGACTTAGGTTATTGATATACATGGATAATTTGTACATATTGAAATGTCTTTGGCAGACATAGGTTATTGATGTACATGGATGCAAAATATATGATATTGGGTTTACAAGAATTTTTTTATTAACATATCAATCTCAGACACTTGCTCATTGTGCTGCTGCTGCTGCTGTTGTATGTAAGGTTCAGTAGGGTAAGGTGGTGCGAATGAGGGTGGGGTGGTTCAGTAGCAATCAGCATCACCGGTGGGGACGTCGTTGATGACGCAGCAGCAGTAGTGGTGGCAGTAGGGAAGTGGTGGGAGTGTGTCATGTTCATGTTGTTGTGGGTAGGAGGAGACTTCTGCTGCTGCATCAGTATGGTTGGGGGGGTGTGTGTGTAAGGAGGGGATGGTTGGGTATAAGGTGATTGTTGTTGAGTGTTGAAAGGTGAATGAGATTGTTGTTGTTGAGCAGCCGTAGTAGAAAATGGTGAATGGGACTGTTGTTGATGAGCAATAGCAATAAAAGGGGAATGAGACTGCTGTTGTGTATTATTGAAAGTTGAATAAGAACGGGGTGAGTTTTGTTGAAGAGGAGGAGGATGAGAAGAAACAGATTGTTGATGAATAAATCCTATTTGTTGTTGAAATGGAATATAATAAACCTGGTTTGACATATTGGTCAATTGTGTGTAAGAAGGGGATGATCCACCACCACTAAATCTAGTGTAAGATGATGAAGAGGCATCTGATGAATTGTAAGGAGAAACCTGCACGGATTGGATGGGTTGAGACGTACTACAACCACTACAATTTCCGCCAACGCCGCCGCTGCTGGATGCTGCAGAGGAAGGCGATGGCTGCTGGTGAATGATGTTGTTGTCATTTGTGTTCGGTGAATCTACAATAAAGTTTTGCGCCACTGCTGTGTTCGGTGAGCCGAATATTAATTCTTGCGCTGCCGCTAATGGGTCGATGTTAGGTTTAGTATTATATGTCGATGAGGGTGGAACAACAGACGCTGCTATGGGTGAGAGTGAATGATGAGAGAAAAGTCGTTGGTCTTCTTCCTCCATCACTTCATCATTTCTGAATGAGATAGTTTTTGGAGTATGATTCTCGACTGGCATAGGTGTGTTCAATTCACAATCGTAAGCGTCGTAAACGGGTGATGACTGTCTGGGTATGATGCCAATTGGAGTACCCGGTCCCGGTGTGTTGAAACAAACAGAATATATTTCATTCTGCTGTAATGATGATCTTTTGAAGAAATGTGGTTGTGGTGGTGTTTCAATAGTTTCAAAATCATTGTGTTGGCTGTTTATTAACTGTAGATTTTTAACAGCTTGTTCTTGCTCTTTTCGTTGTTCATTTTGGCGTTCTTCTTCATCTTGTCTCTTTTGCTGCTCTCGTCTCTTTTGTTGCTCTAGTTCATCTCGTCTCTTTTGTTGCTCTAGTTTATCTCGTTTCTTTTGTTGCTCTAGTTCATCTCGTTTCTTTTGTTGCTCTAGGTCATCTCGTTTCTTTTGTTGCTCTAGTTCATCTCGTTTCTTTTGTTGCTCTAGTTCATCTCGTTTCTTTTGTTGCTCTAGTTCATCTTGTTTCTTTTGTTGCTCTAGTTCATCTTGTTTCTTTTGTTGCTCTAGTTTATCTCGTTTCTTTTGTTGCTCTAGTTCATCTCGTTTCTTTTGTTGCTCTAGCTCATCTCGTTTCTTTTGTTGCTCTAGTTCATCTCGTTTCTTTTGTTGCTCTAGTTCATCTCGTTTCTTTTGTTGCTCTAGTTCATCTAACTTTTTTTTTTGTTGCTCTAGTTCATCTCGTTTCTTTTGTTGCTCTAGTTCCTCTAACTTTTTTTTTTGTTGTGCTTGTTCCTCTAACTTTTGACGCTTTTGTTCCTCTAACTTTTGACGCTCTTGTTCCTCTAATTTTTGACGCTCTAACTCTTGTCTCTTTTGTCTCTCTTGTTGTGCTTGTTCCTCTAACTTTTGACGCTCTAACTCTTGTCTCTTTTGTCTCTCTTGTTGTGCTTGTTCCTCTAACTTTTGTTGCTCTTGTTCCTCTAACTTTTGTCGCTCTAGCTTTTGTCTTTTTTGTCTCTCTTGTTGTGCTTGTTTCTCTAACTTTCGACGCTCTTGTTGTGCTTGTTCTTCTAACTTTTGACGCTCTTGATCTCGCTCTTGTGTCTTTCGCTTTGGCTCTTGTGTCGATGATGATCGCTCTCGTTGCTTTCGCTCTCGTTGCTCTCGCTTTTGTGACTTGGGTCGCTCTCGTTGCTCTCGCTCTTGTGACTTGGGTCGCTCTCGTTGCTCTCGCTCTTGTGACTTGGGTCGCTCTCGTTGCTCTTGTGACTTGGGTCGCTTTCGTTGCTCTCGCTTTTGTGACTTGGGTCGCTCTCGTTGCTCTTGCTCTTGTGACTTGGGTCGCTCTCGTTGCTCTCGCTTTTGTGACTTGGGTCGCTTTCGTTGCTCTCGCTCTTGTGACTTGGGTCGCTCTCGTTGCTCTTGCTCTTGTGACTTGGGTCGCTCTCGTTGCTCTCGCTCTTGTGACTTGGGTCGCTTTCGTTGCTCTCGCTCTTGTGACTTGGGTCGCTTTCGTTGCTCTCGCTCTTGTGACTTGGGTCGCTTTCGTTGCTCTCGCTCTTGTGACTTGGGTCGCTTTCGTTGCTCTTGCTCTTGTGACTTGGGTCGCTCTCGTTGCTCTCGCTCTTGTGACTTGGGTCGCTCTCGTTGCTCTCGCTCTTGTGACTTGGGTCGCTCTCGTTGCTCTCGCTCTTGTGACTTGGGTCGCTCTCGTTGCTCTCGCTCTTGTGACTTGGGTCGCTCTCGTTGCTCTCGCTCTTGTGACTTGGGTCGCTCTCGTTGCTCTCGCTCTTGTGACTGGGATCGCTCTCGTTGATATCCATTTACTTCTTTTCGTCTTTTTTTTTTCTCCCTTGACACACTCTCCGTTTTCTCGGTCTCCATCTTTTTTCTTTTTCTTCTTGTATTTTCGAGTGTGATCTTCTTCAGTTGGTTTAAATATTATTTTATTGAGGTCCGGTAGGTAATCGTCCTCTTCTCGAGTTTTCTTAGTGGTGTTGATGTACTCTTCTTTTTGGTCTGTTGTCATCATCATCATCTCTTTAATGATTCTTTTCTTGTGTGTTTTTTTTATTTCAGATGTCTGTGCACTCATATCAACGGAGGAGGGTACCGTCGTCGCCATCATTGCTTCTCGCATCATGACGTATTCTTTGGCTTTATTTTTCAAAAATTCTGACTCTTGCTGCGTTGGTGTACTGGATGTAGATGCTTCAGCTTGCAATGTTGACGTCTTCGCCTCCTCCTCTGCTGCTGAAGTGGGATGCACACGCTCCTGTTTTTCACCAGAACCCCTGGATGTGGTCGCCTCTGTTGCTGCTGAACTGGGATGCACACGTTCCTTTTTCTCACCAGAATCTCTGGACGTCGTCACTGCTGTACTGGGATGTGCACACCGCTCCTTTTTAACACTAGAACCTCTGTGAGTTGAGCGGTGACGACTTACACTCAAATCTTTTTTGATCCTCTTACTCTTTGATGAAGAAGAATCGCTGCAACTTCGTTTTTCGGAATTGGATCTTTCTATGAATTTACGCCATGAAATTTTGGGTTTGATCAATTCACGCAGATCTGAATCTTGAATCCTTCTGATAGGCAGATCATCATCATCTGAAGAATTGTAACTCCTGTCATGCTGTGATTGGGATTCGATCGTTCCGATTACTATGTCTTTATCAAAGACATCATCATCATCATTCAGTACACACAGAATGGGTTTTTCGGGACGTGTGACTACTTTAATCACTGTAGGAACATCCTTGTTTTTATCATCATTATCATCACTAGTGTTATCATGAACATCAGCGGGTGGTTTCTTCTTTTTTCTGCGTTCAGATTTGACAACGTTTTTTGGAATGCTGTTGATAGTCATTTGGCTTGCATCGACTCCGTAGAGGTGTTTGTTGACATCTAATTCAAAGATGGGTGGAAGCTCACGAGAAGGCGACAAAAATCCGAGACGGTAGAGGCCCCATTCTAAGCACCGTTCTGCGGCATCGTCCTTGTTCAGCAAGAAGAACTCTTGCAGAAACTCACTCCTATCGAGACCGATTTCGCGCACGAACACATACATTTGTTCGTAGCAGATGTAGGGAAGTGCAGGTTCATGGTGTGATGTCACCATGTTACTGATGCACAGGTGAATGTAAATGAATCGGGAGAGCAAATAGGTGATGTCGATACCCATGAGAACGAAGTCGTCTAGATGTAGTTTATGGTTTACATTTCTGATCATTTGGTTGAGATGATGCAACTTGATCTTGTAATCGTTGTGGGTGAAGTGACTGTTGAGAAACGTAAAGACGTTGTTCCAAAACTATCCTGTCATTTCTTGTAATAAAGAGAAAGCAAGGGGGATTTCTTTGTTGAGATTTTTTAACGCTGTTTCGTGCTTGCCCAATATGTTTTCTTGTTGTTGCTACTCACTACCTCATGTGATGGTTGAGTCGCTTCAGCGCACTTGTTTTTCACAGCAATGCGTAGTAAACATGAGGAGCCACTAGTATTATGTTGTTCATGATGGTGTTCAGGACAAACATTTCAAAAGGTGTAGCATTGGTAAACAGGTTGGACTGGGTTTTACCACTGTCATCCAGCGCCTTGGTGATTATACCACCGGTCATGGTTTTCGAGTCGACATCAATGATATCTTTATCAAACTGATGATTGATGAAGAGCTGATCCACTGACATGATGGAACCATACATGTGATTCGCAAGGGTAGTAGATGTTATCGACATCCATGAACGATATTGGGATATTTTCGCGTGCCGTAGCGCGTTCAACTGGGCGTCTGTGTTCTCATACATTTTGGTGAAGTTGGGATAGGTGTTACTCTTTCGGTCACCCTTTTGGTGAATGTGTTTGATCCGTGAGTATCTTCGAATTGCTTGCGAAGTGTTTCACCTAAGGCTGTTGCTCCATCTTTAGATATCAAATTTTGGCAGGTACTGTGATCACCATAGGGATGACCGAATTACTTACATCGAAAAGTTGGAGCGTTTTCTAGAAGTGGTCTGTACTGGAATTGATATTTCCACTACTTCGATCTTTCTTTGGGGTGGTTTTGAATCATTGACGGGCATGTCCAGATTGTACGAGTGTAACAACGCTTCATGTAACACTTTGGAGAATAATTGTTGTTGTTGGTTTTTCCTCTTACTGTCTGACATGGCTTTTTCAGGAGCATGGAGGAAGACTCGCTTATCATGGACATGTATTTCATGAAATTGATGATGGAACAAAACTTCTTGAATGACAACATTGACTCCTTTCTGCATAGCCGCATGGATAGTCTCTTGATTTAGGTTCCAATTTTCAGTAAAGGCATGTTGGATGAAGAGCGATCGTAATTTAGGATTGGGGACGTCCATGTTTCGGGTCAGCCACTCCTTGGCGCGGATAACACTCAATGACATTTGACATTTGCTGCAGGTGTTCGATCTTTCGATGTCTGCCATTTGGCGTTTGTTCTTTACGTTGTCTGGGATGTCGTGCAGTTGACAAAATTGTAAATCGATATTAATAGACTTCAGAGTTTCAAAGGTCATCTCACAAATCGTCTGATTAAACCGGTGAACTGGGATGAAATCTTCGCGTATGAACGTATTCAGGATCAGATTTCGAAAATCACAATTTTGCAAATCAAAACTTTTAAGTAAGTTATTCACATTATGACAGAAGTTCATGATACTATCACCTTGGTTGACAGTTGCGGACTTGCATTTTGCCATTCTATATTCAGTGCTGATTTCATGGATGTTTTAAGACCTTCTTTGGAACCTGCATCGACTGAAATGAAAAAAATGGTTAAGAAAATTAAAATCTTTAAAAAATCAACAAGCTAAATAAAAAAATCATATCAATAACAAAAAAATGTTAAAAACTTACGCATGTCTGTGCAATTCAGCAATGTGTAGTAGCATTCTCCCATGGAGTAGAGGCGATCATTGGGTGTATCAGCGTATGCCTTGTTATGGATAGCCTTTGTCAACAATTTCTTCATCTCTGCATATGTGGTCTCTTTGCAAATCGGTGTGACATTCAACAGATATTTGAACAGGGCTCTGTCACATATGGTTTTTGAAAAACAAATATTTTGGCACTTGATAATAAGATTTGCTGCTGGTATTCCTCCAGTTGTTTTTCGAGTATGTTTCGCAGAGGTTTCTTCTTCGGTTTTTTAGAAGCAAATGCGGTTCCAAGACTGGAAACAATTTTCGCTGCGTCACACATTTTGAAGTCTGAAAAATTAAAAAGAAAAATAATAATCACAATCACTGATCAACAATAAGTGCATGCACTCTTGCTAATGCATATGCGAGAATGTAATGTAAGCTTAAATATTTGTAATCACGCACGCACAACTTTGGGAGAGACCAACAGACGCTATAATTGGGTCATGTACACACAATAATATCTGGTACGGGTTGGGAACCTACTAAATTAAACATTAGCTTGCACGCTTCTTTTAAACGGATGGTAAACAAAAGGCGGCATCTGTCAGTTTGTTCATCATCTTCGAGGAGGCGCGCGCCGCTCGCCGCCGAACGCCGCCGAACACCCTACCCCCATGCCCTCTCTTCTCGTACACCACCCCGCACACACCCGCACACACACACACTTACACAACACAAATGTAGGTAAAGTTGGGTCAGGATTTGGACGGGATTATGACAGATGAATAAATTGTGTAAATTTCAACTGGGATCTGAATTTGGATGTGGGTGGTATATATGGGTTGCATATATTTGAAGTTGATTATCAAGACTGATAAGTTAGTTTTGTCAACAAATGGAATCTATTGAGGAGAAGGAGTCTGAATTTGGACGTGGTTCACGACATATACATGTGACGAGTCAGAGTTAGAGTGGGGTCCGGATTTGTACGTGCTGATGTATTACGACTCTGAACCGTTATGAAATGAAGATTGATGTGGACGTGGTTCACGACATATACATGTGACGAGTAATAAGTATAATAAGTACAAAGTCAATGGTTGATTCGGAATTTCTTTCTGAAGTGTAACCAACCTCTTGTCAACTAAGGCTTCAATTCTTTGCTTCACGGTGTCAGAGAGAGTAGCCATCGCTGCCTGCGGTGCTGCTGCTAAAGCAATCCGTCGTCTATTTCACTAACGTCTGCGTCCTGTTCTGCAATTAAGGGTTCGCGATGTAACAAACGATTCTGATACACAGCCACTAACGTAACGCTTATGGCTACGAAGACCATTAACAATATCAAAATCGACGAATCGTTCATCGTTATTATAATTATTCTTTTAACTAGATTGAAAAATTATTACACCGTCCTTCTGTATCTTGACAGAAGAATTGCCAAGTAATCACACGTCTGTTAAATAGCTAATTATGTTTAACACACCTAAGTCTCAGCGCTCACGACTCGGTCCGCCTTCCTTTATTGTCTCAATTTTAGAGGGTGTGCAAAATAGATCTACTCTCATGAAATATTCGCTAATAAAATCCTTCATACTTTTGGCTATTCGCAGGAGACTCCTATTGGTTTCGATGAGTCCTGCTACGGTTATATCTTCTTCGCGTCGAACAAAGTTCATATCGTATCCCACGGAAGATAACAGTCGAATACAAGCCGCCTTGTATTTTTTATTCGTGTGGCAAACTTCAAACATCGTCGAAATCGTTTCGGGTTGAATCAATATACTTTTGGCAAGAATCACATCGTCATCGAAATCGAACAATCGACTCCACCATTTCTCATTAACACTGTGAGTGAGTATCATAAACATTCCGTCTCTCAGGTTAGATCCCAGACGTCTGTAATGTTCTACCATCGCGGTTAACAAGACTGCTCCTGCATGTTCAACTTGATTGTGTTCATAGTTGTTATAGAATTGGTGGATGACATTGCTCCATCGCTGTGTTTGATCCTGTCCAACGGCGAGTAATCCGCAAGTCTGTATCTCCATTGTGAAGCAGATGGATTGGATGTGCTACAAGCCAATGATGCGGATGCGTCGTCTACCTTTGTGTTATCTTGTGTCAGCAGTCTGTTCATTACCTCACACAAACCCGATTTGAATTGACCGGGGAAGCGAAATAACCCAGACGCGAATAAAAAGAACGTTACTGATTTTTTAAGTTTCATATAAAATCTTACTTTTTCATTTACATAAACGGTAAAGAGAATGGGATTGTATATATTGCATTTAGAAAGAGGTTCTTTTCTGTATTTGACTGAATAAGGTGACAGGGTAGTATAACCCAGGTAAGATTCGTACCCGTCCAAGTACGTCATCTGAATGACTTCGTATTGATCTTCAGCTCCCAACTTCATCTTCTTGCTATCTTTCGAGATTCCTCCTATCGAAGTAATGATAGGATTGAAAGAATCAGCATTCAGTTTACTGGAGGTAGTTTCGATGTCGTAGTAGAAGACGCGATGTAACCTGTCCATTCTCTCCATCGCGTCAAAAGATGCGTCTCCTGTTAATCGTTCGAATATCAACACAGGTTCTTGCTGTCCGTCTAAATGTGCCGACCAGACTCGCGCTCCTTCCCTTGACCCTAGAGTTCGCATTACCTTGGCTGATATGCGATTGCTGTTCAGGTAGCCTTTAGCACGTAGGGATTGAAAACCGGTCACCTCGAGATAAACTATTGTTTCGTCACAGAAATCTGCATAACTTCTTAGAACATTATTATCGTCAAATTCGAATCTTCTGTTTTCAATGTCCATTTTTATTTTGTAAACTAGTTGACACACATCTGATATCACCTCGCCTGCAGCTGTCAGTGATTCTCCTCTGCAATGGGCCTCGAAGACGAGACGGTGTACTATCTCCTCGTTGGGCATCGGCAAGCGTCGCAGCGTTTCCAGACATGCCAGTTCGTTGTAGTCTTTAAACTTCTTTTCCTCAAAAGAAGCATTTTGGAATCTCCAAGAGCTAGGTCCGACGAACAAGACATCAAACCAATATCCTTCTGCTCTTCCTTTGTTGTTGAAGACGAAACAGTTGAGCACCACTATCAACACCATCTTCCCAAAATCGTTATGTTTGCAACTTAAAAATCAGATTCCAAAATTTAAAATCAGGTCCCAATTTGTCTTCAGGTCGAAGGTCAGACAAACGATCCAAGTGAATAATCAACCGCTGATCAACGTACTTTTCCATACAGTTTTCGATGTAAGACTGCAATTCATCTCTTCGTTTGATTACAACACTCGACTTAACCATGAAGAAAAGGTGACAGAAACATGAAAGACATTTCTCCTTCTCACCCAATCTTATTTGACTCTCTTGTCCATGGATGCAATGCTGATTGTGAGTGTTGATGGAGAGAAGACGTCTTGCGGCCGTGTAGTTCTTTTCGTTATTGATATTGCTGCTGTTGTCGTTGCTAGCGGCGGCGGCGGTGCCGGTTGGTACTGGTTCGCGACAGCGTGGGATGATAGCAGCAAACGTGTCATAGACATAGAATGAACGCGAACCTCCTTCGCTGCTGCCCTGCTCCTGCTTGAAGAATAGAGTAACGTAATCTAGCACGTCGTGATTGAGCACACCCATGGGTATCACATCCCATAAGCAGTTGTGTTTCAAAAAAACAGCTAGGAAGAGAAGTAGATCAATATCGGTGTGAATTTCAAAAGATACTTGATGACTGTTGAACAGATTGAAGCAATCGAATCCTGATTTGTCAAAACAAGTAAAGTAAGAGTCTGTATCTGTTCTTATGGTCATGCCAACTGTAGTGGCAGTTGATTTTATATTGGCAACGGCTCTGTTGAATTGTTCTGTATTACCATTGTTGACCAATCTGGTAAAACATATCTTCCATTCTTCTATGTGACGGCGATGATGCCGTTCCAAGACATCTGAAGGACGAATAAAAAGACTCAATTTTGTTAATAGATTCGTAAAACTTATTATTATTGAACAACAAAATATTTTCGCGTGTCACTTTACTTAAAATAGTAAATAATATTTGACGGTTTTGTCTTCAACGAAGCCCGCCTGCTCTTATTATTGGTACACTCAAGTGCTGGGCTTGTATTTGTACGCAAGGAGCATCCCACCCGATCCTTCCCTCCCCTCCTCCATCCTTATCCTTCCTCTCTTGCGTCACAGTCATGATACGGGGAAGGACCGCCTCCACCCTTCTTACATCGGATGGATGCTTGACTATTGATGCCAGGTGTTGTCTGTCATCCCGCATTTATTTATCACACACGTAACATATTTTTCGGATAGTGTATAAAATATAAATTTGTTTTGATTCAATATGTCTTACAGCGTTATCAGCAATCCTTTCAAACTGTGTCTCGTTGAAGTTGTACGATTCATAGGCTTGAGTGATCAATTTATCGACACAATCAGTGATATTCTCTAATGTGCGCCAATAATAGGGCGTTAGAGAAACATGCATGCTCGGTCGCCTGTCCTGGTGAGACGGTTTGTCGCAACGGACACACACACTCATTTTGACCAAACTGCGAGTGTCTAATCCCCACTGTTGAATTTTGAGTTCGTCTTCTTTGCTGATAATCATCGACCGTAATTTTTCTGACATTGTTACTTTCGTATTTTCTAAAGAAGATCGCGTTACGATATCTTCGGTGGTTTTTGACGAAACGTTGATGTTGATGTTGTTGACGTTCTCAATGGCAATCTTCTTGACCAGAGATAAGAGTCTGTATTGGTAACGGTTTGAATCATTTTTTTCATCTTCGATAAACATATTGGTTTGAAAATTTCGGTCGAGGACGATTAGACGTCCGACCACCATTAGGGAATAATTAAATGGAACTAAACAAATTCGAACTAAATTCAGAATTGGAAGCTTCGGAAGATAAAGACACATTCAACTCACACAAGGTTAGACGACATTCAGTACGAACTAAATTCAGAATCGGAAGCTTCGGAAGATAAAGACACACATTCAACTCACACAAGGTTAGACGACATTCAGTACGAACTAAATTCAGAATCGGAAGCTTCAGAAGATAAAGACACACATTCACCTAACACAAGGTTAGATGACATTCAGTACGAACTAAATTCAGAATCAGAAGCTTTGGAAGACAAAGACACACATTCACTTCAATCAAAGGTAGACGACATTCAGTACGAACTAAATTCAGAATCGGAAGCTTTAGAAGTCAAAGATACACATTCACCTCACACAAGGTTAGACGACATTCAGTACGAACTAAATTCAGAATCGGAAGCTTCGGAAGACAAAGACACACATTCACTTCAATCAAAGGTAGACGACATTCAGTACGAACTAAATTCAGAATCGGAAGCTTTGGAAGACAAAGACACACATTCACTTCAATCAAAGGTAGACGACATTCAGTACGAACTAAATTCAGAATCGGAAGCTTTGGAAGACAAAGACACACATTCACTTCAATCAAAGGTAGACGACATTCAGTACAAACTAAATTCAGAATCGGAAGCTTTGGAAGACAAAGATACACATTCACCTCACACAAGGTTAGACGACATTCAGTACGAACTAAATTCAGAATCGGAAGCTTTGGAAGACAAAGACACACATTCACTTCAATCAAAGGTAGACGACATTCAGTACGAACTAAATTCAGAATCGGACGCTTTGGAAGACAAAGACACACATTCACTTCAATCAAAGGTAGACGACATTCAGTACGAACTAAATTCAGAATCGGACGCTTTGGAAGACAAAGACACATTCACCTCACCCAAGGTTAGACGACATTCAGTTCGAACTAAATTCATAATCGGAAGCTTCAGAAGATAGTGAAACACATTCACCTCACACAAGGTTAGATGACATTCAGTACGAACTAAATTCAGAATCGGAAGCTTCGGAAGACAAAGATACACATTCACCTCACACAAGGTTAGATGACATTCACACAAGGTTAGACGACATTCAGTACGAACTAAATTCAGAATCGGAAGCTTCGGAAGATAAAGACACACATTCACCTCACACAAGGTTAGATGACATTCAGTACGAACTAAATTCAGAATCGGAAGCTTCGGAAGACAAAGATACACATTCACCTCACACAAGGTTAGACGACATTCAGTACGAACTAAATTCAGAATCGGAAGCTTCGGAAGACAAAGATACACATTCACCTCACACAAGGTTAGACGACATTCAGTACGAACTAAATTTAGAATCGGAAGCTTCAGAAGATAAAGACACATTCACCTCACACAAGGTTAGACGACATTCAGTACGAACTAAATTCAGAATCGGAAGCTTCGGAAGACAAAGACACACATTCACCTCACACAAAGTTAGACGACATTCAGTACGAACTAAATTCAGAATAAGAATCTTCGGAAGACAAAGACACACATTCACCTCACACAAGGTTAGACGACATTCAGTACGAACTAAATTCAGAATCAGGCTTCGGAAGACAAAGACACATTCACCTCACACAAGGTTAGACGACATTCAATACGAACTAAATTAAGAATCAGGCTTGGAAGTCACATAAGGTTAGATGATATTCAGTATCGGCGTGGATACTTTTCTTATGACTTTAGAATTCTGAGTTTGTCTGTGTATGTTGCTTAAAACTCAAATTAATTTGTTAGGTGAATATTTCTTAACTTCCTCATCTCGTAAATATGTTTCGATAATTGTCACACCGCAGTGTCTACTCCAACTAAAAGTGAATGTATTTCCTTGTCTTACGTAGTCCGTAAGAAGTGGATGCATCAGAACTGAAAATCACACAATCGCCATAATGGATCGAGGTGAATGTGTGTTTTAGTCTTCGGGCTTCCGATTCTGTTAACACTCCAGGTTTGATCCAATATTTCAAATTTAGGACTGGGGTCCAATATTGTATTGTTGTTGTTGTTAGTGTTATCCTTTTGTCTTTATAACAGAAAGACTGGGGTCCAATATTGTATCGTTACTAAGTATGTGCCATGTGTCACAATCCCCATGCAGCAGGGAAAGCGGGTAGCGTCCAATTCTGATTCTGGTATATCTGAAACGGACACATCGACATTGGATCTTGAGTATTTTCTCTTTTCTTAGATGAAAATGGTAGCTTAGGATAATTCAACATTTTGCCTATACAACAGAAAGACTGGGGTCCAATATTGTATCGTTGCTAGGTACTGTGTGCCATATAGCGTCCAATTCTGACTTTGGCTTGCACTTTGAATCTTCTTTCTCATTTAACTTTTCTTAAATGAAAATAGTTATATTTCTTTGGTTTTGAAGTGTTTAAAAATTCGATACTTAAAAAAAAAATTCAAATTCACACTGCTCAAAAAATATAGTTCAGTTTAATAAATTATAAATATAATGTATCTGATTCGGATGTGTAGAATCGGACGCTCAGTAAGGCAAAGACATATATTCACCTCAATGAAGTTTAGACGACATTCAGACATCAGAATTGGACGCAATATAGTACAAAGTCACACATTCACCTCAATGGAGTTGAGACGACATTCAATGAAACTCTAAACTCTGTTAAGGTGAATGTGTGTGTTTGACTTATTGAGCGTCCGATTCTGATGTCTATTAAAGTTAGAAGTGGACGCTACATAGTACAAAGTCGCACATTCACCTGAATGGAGTTGAGACGACATTCAATGAGACTCTAAACTCTGTTAAGGTGAATGTGTGTGTTTGACTTACTGAGCGTTCGATTCTGATATCTATCAAAGTTAGAATTGGACGCTACATAGTACAAAGTCACACATTCACCTCAATGGAGTTAAGACGACATTCAATGAGAATCTAAACTCTGTTAAGGTGAATGTGTGTGTTTGACTTACTGAGCGTCCGATTCTGATGTCTATCAAAGTTAGAATTGGACGCTACATAGTACAAAGTCACACATTCACCTCAATGGAGTTGAGACGACATTCAATGAGATCATCACCTCACGACATTCAATGAGAATCTAAACTCTGTTAAGGTGAATGTGTGTGTTTGACTTACTTAGCGTCCGATTCTGATGTCTATCAAAGTTAGAATTGGACGCTACATAGTACAAAGTCACACATTCACCTCAATGGAGTTGAGACGACATTCTAAACTCTGTTAAGGTGAATGTGTGTATTTGACTTACTGAGCGTCCGATTCTGATATCTATCAAAGTTAGAATTGGACGCTACATAGTACAAAGTCACACATTCACCTCAATGGAGTTGAGAGACATTCAATGAGAATCTAAAGTCCATTAAGGTTAATGTGTGTGTTTGACTTGCTGAGCGTCCGATTCTGATATCTATCAAAGTTAGTCACACAGCGTCCGATTCTGATATGTTAGAATTGGACGCTACAGACTAAAACACACATTCACCTCAATGGAGTTGAGATGACATTCAATGAATCTAAACTCCATTAAGGTGAATGTGTGTTTGTCTGTGATGCATCCAATTCTTAATACAGTGTTAACAGAATCGGAGCTCTGGAAGACTAAAACACACATTCACCTCGGTTAAGGTTAGATGACATTTGAATGTCGTCTAAACTCCATTAAGGTGAATGTGTGTTTGTCTGTTGTGATGCATCCAATTCTTAATACGAGTGTTAACAGAATCGGAAGCTCTGGAAGACTAAAACACACATTCACCTCGGTTAAGGTTAGATGACATTTGAATGTCGTCTAAACTCCATTAAGGTGAATGTGTGTTTGTCTGTTGTGATGCATCCAATTCTTAATTTGAGTGTTAAGCAACTATTACATACTATGTAACAGTATTGTCAAAATCAGAGCTCGGAAGACTAAAACACACATTCACTTCGATTCCTTAAGGCTAATGTGTGTTTTCTGTTGTGATGCATCCAATTCTTAATTGGAGTGGTAACAGAATCAGAAGCTCGAAAGATTAATACACATTCACCTCGATCGAGGTTAGATGACACTTGCACTCTTGTACTTTGTGAGTCCTGGTGAATGTTATTTAAGTTTTTGTCTTGTGAACTTACAATATCGTCTTAACTCTATTGAGGTGAATGTGTGTTTTATCTTAGGAAGCTTACAATGTATAACTCAATCAGTGTTACTCATTTCGGGTGTTTAAAACCAAAGCTAAGTCTACATTTTTATTAACCTTTTTTTTTAAATGTACAAAATAATGTCTTACTCTTTCAAGTGCACTTGGTTATACATGACTTCCATTAATAACCAAATGTAATAAGAAAGTCACCAAGTTAGATTTAACAGCAGCAAGCATAGTGTCAAGTGTGTCTGCATCCTTGCAATGAATTCCGATTTTCTGCACTGTCAATGTAGCGCTAGTTATATCAGACGTCGTCTCGTTGATTGCTTTCCGGTCAAACGACGGAATGGTTACGGTGTGTGTCGTTACTTGCTTGTGATTTGTGTGAGTCGTTTTAAATGTGGATGTCGGACCTGGTTTTAGAACGAAATTATTTGCTTACAAATGTTCAGCGGCCTTGTCCGCTGCAACCACAAAAGCCGACACGTCACTAACGTTTGAATCGTCTCTCGAGAAACCGTAACACGTTGGTGTTACCTATGCCGAAGACAAAATTTAATTTAATCGTTGGACAACCTTGTTTTTTCATCCTGGATAAGATTTGATTTTCAACATCACTAGCTTTTAAACTCCTAAGGATGTTGCGGTCTGATCGTTGACCGGCTTCAACCTGAGCTAAGATGGACATAACCGCTGATACTAACACAGCACCTGAATACTGATCGAAATCGTAATACACTTGAAAGCAGAATCATTACATAAATTAAAAAGCAAGCAGTCAACGCTCTTAAGAGAAGTGGAACTCTTGTGTGACAAATATGAGAAAAACCGACACTATGTGAAAACGGACAACAACGCTAGTGTTAGCGTGGACTATAGAGAAGAGTACATATTACGCGTCAAATTGGATGTTTATTTCATACCTACTTTGGGTAAGGTGTACAAGTTCCTAGACAGTGCAGATAAATTCATCGAATACCTGACAGAGGTAAGCGTCGGATTGCGGTTGAAAGAATGCATACAGATCGTTGTTGGTGTCGAACGTGTCTGTCCTGAGCATTTCTGTTACGAGTTGCAATATGTGGGACCGGGATTGGATGTGGTGCTCCAAGCAGATGAGAGTGTTATTCTAGACACTAGATATCGAGAAATGGTTGTATACAACATGGTGATGTTAAAACATTGTATAGCTGTTGAGGATCAACATCTTTATGATGGATTGTGGTCTTTAGAAAACACCTGTGATTTAGCATGTGTTGATAAGAGATACTACGTCACCATTAGTAGTACGGTGTGGGTGTGTGTGGTGAGTGTGGGTGTGTGGCCCTGCTAAACTGGGTCCAGATTTACCTGATATATTTGCATTTTATATACATTGTTGAAATTATTGCGGAACTAAACCGGGGTGTGTGTGGGGTGTGGGTGGGTGGTCGTGGCGTGGCGGCGGCTTAGTAGTAGTAGTAGGAGGCTTAAGGCGGGTGTGGTGAGTGAGTCACCACCTAAACCACCACCACCACCTAACCTAACCTAAACCACCACCACCACCTAAACCACCACCTACACAGCTGTCACAACCACCCTCTCCCCATTCTCGTGGCAAAATTAATTTCGGACTTATTACGAATCACTATATGTCATGACCCCCCTGCAGATCTGGACCCCACTTGGAAAAACAAGAGGGAGGGGTGGGTGGGTGGTAGGGTGGCTCAAACTAAGAGGAGGAGGAGGGAGGGAGGCTACAGATTAGCAGCAGTGGGGTGGGGTGTTGTGGACAAGTTAAAGAACTACGATTATAATATCCGTCTGCGTTATTTTCACTTCAGTTGTCAACCATGTGAGAATTTAGAATCAACCCTTCTAGAACTTGGAAATTAAAGTATCAGACAAATTTGTAATTCTCCTTATGTTACAATTCTTCATGTGTCTACTAATAAGAAGAGGACCAGTCTTGTTGATTTACATCAGTTTGTTAAGGTTAATTTACCTGCCTCCTTAAAATTATATTTTTTCTGTCAGCACTAGAAATCATATTTTTAGTTTCATTAATAAAAGTTTTATCATTTCTTCGAATGTGTTCCATTGTGACATATTTCCATCCAATAGGGTACTTCCTGTGTTAGGTAAGAACGGAATAAATGAAGTTTTATTTGGATGTAATTGTGATAACGGGATACAAGGATAATAAAAAAGGAAGGAATATTGGGTATATATACAAAAAATTAAATCAATGATTTTATTATTCTATAAAATAGGGATGGGGGTTCACTTTGTACACTCTTGATGAGTTTCATCCAAGGTGGAAAGTAGTAAATGCCCATTTTATTAGATATCTTCATCTTAATAAATCTAAAACCTAAAAATTCGGTGGTTATATTTGTACTCATGTTTTCTAATAGAAAACATGTCCACAACAACACCAAGAACAAGTCATCTAACAACATTCATCCATTTTTGAATTTAAAATTCGATAAATTAGAATTGTCTAAGTCAGTTCGTCGAAATAATTTTTTGAAGAATTACATTCAGGTTGTAAGAGATTTTAAATTGGGTATTCTACCTGCTGACATATCCAGAGAAATAGAAATCGTTTCTTTGAATGACTCGAATGTAGCTTGCGTCGTGACACCATTAGGTCTTCATGTCGCATTGATGGCTAGTAAACTTATAGTTTACCCGCGTCAGTACCAATTCGAAAACGTGTTCTGTTCGGAGGGAAAACAACATAGCCTTGTTTTTAATCGTAGTACGTCCAAGTGGAGTAGCGGGTGTAGCATCAACTTTAACATCTTTAAAATCCATGACGTTACTTGCATCGCATTTTGTTTTAACTATAAAAACTAAATTCAGAATCGGAAGTATCGGAAAACAAAAACACACATTCACTTCAATCAAAGGTAGACGACATTCAGTACGAACTAAAAATCAGAATCGCAGCTTCGGAAGACAAAGACACACATTCACCTCACATAAGGTTAGACGATATTCAGTACGAACTAAATTCAGAATCAGGCTTCGGAAGACAAAGACACACATTCAACTCACACAAGGTTAGACGACATTCAGTACGAACTAAATTCAGAATCGGAAACTTCGGAAGACAAAGACACACATTCAACTCACACAAAGTTAGACGACATTCAGTACGAACTAAATTCAGAATCGGAAGCTTCAGAAGATAAAGACACACATTCACCTCACACAAGGTAGACGACATTCAGTACGAACTAAAAATCAGAATCGGAAGCTTCGGAAGACAAAGACACACATTCACTTCACACAAGGTTAGATGACATTCAGTACGAACTAAATTCAGAATCGGAAGCTTCGGAAGACAAAGGTACATATTCAACTCACACAAGGTTAGACGACATTCAGTACGAACTAAATTCAGAATCGGAAGCTTCGGAAGACAAAGACACACATTCACCTCACTCAAGGTTAGACGACATTCAGTACGAACTAAATTCAGAATCGGAAGCTTCGGAAGACAAAGACACACATTCAACTCACACAAGGTTAGACGACATTCAGTACGAACTAAATTCAGAATCGGAAGCTTCGGAAGACAAAGACACTAATGTCTAATCGCATTGAATGTCAACTAAACTGTATTGAGGTGAATGTGTAACCTTGTCTTATGGAGTGTCCAATTCTGACTCTACAGTTGTGAGTGTGTCTGTGCATATTATGACGTTACTTGCATCGCATTTTGTTTTAACTATAAAAACTAAATTCAGAATCGGAAGTATCGGAAGACAAAGACACACATTCACTTCAATCAAAGGTAGACGACATTCAGTACGAACTAAATTCAGAATCGGAAGCTTCGGAAGACAAATATACACATTCAACTCACACAAGGTTAGACGACATTCAGTACGAACTAAATTCAGAATTGGAAGCTTCGGAAGATAAAGACACACATTCAACTCACACAAGGTTAGACGACATTCAGTACGAACGAAATTCAGAATCGTAAGCTTCGGAAAATAAAGACACACATTCAACTCACACAAGGTTAGACGACATTCAGTACGAACTAAATTCAGAATCGGAAGCTTCAGAAGATAAAGATACACAATACATTGCAGATGGACGCTCTCATGAAGGTTACTCTACCCAACACTCTATTGAATGGCGGGGTAGAGATTATCATAACAGATCCGAGTGCGGCAGCGGCAGCACTTCGCCGTAAACGCAAAGCCGCCGCCGCTGTTGCTCTCGCCACACCCTCTTCTAAATTTAACAATGAGACGAACACAATCATTGAATACGTCATGCCAAGAGCGTTAGCCATGAATTTAAAAATAACTGATAATCCTCACGGATTCATCGATTTACTCAACAACAATGATCTCCTTGCATTTCTTAATTTTCGTAAAAACATGACTCTTCCAATCAATAACAACAAACCTATCATTGACGATTTTAAAGTTCATGCCACGTTAAATAATAACTTATTCCAAACCAATGAAAATCTTCAAAAAATATGAAATTAATATCAATTTCATTAAACAAGGTTATTTACATGTGCATGAAATCGACAATTCAGAAGTAGTGTTTTCAGAATCAATAATGTCTGTGAAAAATCTTGAAGAGGCATGGAACATGAAACTAAAAACAGAGACATATTAACAAAACAATGACTGAATTGCGCTATTTAAATTGGTCTCACGTGTTGGGTGTGTTCAGCATTTTAATGTTAATCGTTCTACTGGTTGCTTTGACCATACGTCATACATTTCGAATGAAATTATACAACAAGCAACGCGACCAACATTTCAATTCAAAGTTTCTACCGGTGTCATTCTTGGAGCCAAAGACGAGAAGAGTCAGAGATATGTGGTTATCCCCCAATGAATATGTGGTGTTCGCGGGTTTGGTGAAACAATGTCAACGTTTTCGTCACGGCTTGTGTACAGACACTCCAGGCTGGACGCAGTTTGCCTACTTCGCTGCTGCTAACGCTTACAACCGTTTGAGAGATGCATCAGATGTACAACAATCAATCACCGTCCCATCTTTGTTGGCGAAGAGTATAGAAGACGTTGTGACTCCCTATCTGTTGTTTCTGAAAAACAAATTGAATAAAGCAAGTAAAGAAGATCTCGACGAACTACAATTATTAGGTATACCTGACAGACCTGTCTTGTCTCTAACTCAACCCATATCTCTTCTGGTTGAAGAATAAATCAAACTCTACTGGTTGAAGAATTACTCACCTCTGTATTCAAATAAAGTAGATGAAATATTAAAGGCTTTTTTTTATTTCTAAACTCTATAATCCCATTTTCTCTACCCTCAGTCAACCTTTCAATTTGTTCGGTGAGGTGTAGGACCTACTTATGAGACAAAATTGACAAATTTAGACCCCACTTGAGCTACTGTGAGCTTACGAAACGATCATGAATGCCGACGATTCGCGTTCAACCGAAAACTTTATTAATTGTAGCGAATTCCTCTCTAGTAACGACACAGCTTCTAAAATCAATTTGAAAGAAACTCAAAATGAAAACATAAGGTTTTCGCGTTGGAATGATGAAGCAGATCTCACTGTTGATGAGAGGGTAACATTTCTAATGTCTCTGGAAGACACTAACAGAGACTTTTACTTTACCAGAGTGTTAATGTCTTGTATTGTGTTCAGGTTGTGCATTGAAAATTGGGAAATTTATGCACTCAATGGGACGAATGGAGACGACGCCAAGAGACTACTCCCGTTCATCACGAGTCTCTACATTGTCAGTCGGTCTTGGAAATCTTCAGCAGTATTACCCACATCCAATTCCTATTTCTCAAGATGTGAGAGTGAAGGACGTTTCTTTGATATTGAAGAAGACACTACCTTTTTCTACACTTACACAGCTTACATGCTGGGGATGTTGGGTACTAACGATGAATTTTATGAAAACATCATGTCCACCATAACAGAAGGATTTGATTTCAATGGTTTCGATACAAGGAATTGGAACGAGTTTATCGAAAAACACTTCATCTCCTTTCTGTTGGGTCGAAGAGCTTTCCTCGCTTCTAGACCTGCTGCTTTCATCAAACGATTATTGACGGAAGATAAGAGCGATTGTATCCAACGTCTATGTAACATTGTCTTCATGAAGTCTATCAACTCGGATTCCATCACTATTGACGATTTGATATCAAGTTGTGTTGACCATCCCAATGATCTACCTCGCGTAGGGGTAACGGATTACGCTCAGAGAAGTGCCTTCGGGCGAAGTGTCGTCAAAGAAGCTTGTGTATACCCCTATGTAGATCCGGACCCCACTCTGTCGATACCTTGTGTATACCCCTATGTAGATCCGGACCCCACCCTGTCGATACCTTGTGTATACCCCTATGTAGATCCGGACCCCACTCTGTCGATAACTTGTGTATACACTTTGTTTACACATGCCATGTAGTTTAGTTCGTGTATCCCTCATCCACATGTTGCGAAATTAAAGCATAAGTCATTGCTTTTGTCTTGCACGGAGACGTAAAATACCGGACCCCACTTTTTGGCTATTAAGACATGTTAGTTATAAATATATATTTTATTGAATCAAAGTTTTAATTCTGCTAACACAGCTTGTAGGTGTGCACCATAACCTTCGATGTCGTCATACAAGAACCTTGCGAACACAGAAGAGAACGGAATAGCAGCCGTGAACATATTTTCATACATAGTTTCTTTGAGTGAGTTATTGGTGAGATACGTGTTGATTTTATAGGCTTTGATAATGTTAAGTAGGTTTCTTATCAAATTGTGTCTGATGTCTTTAAGGTTTGATCTGGTCTTTGAACATCGGACAGATGTGAGATCAAGCCATCCCCGTCTATGTACACCCCTGTGGCATTGCTCTCGAGTATAACTTTAGTGCTTACATTCTCTAAATTTTTTTTGGGATTGACAGCCACGTGTTTACTATCAACCATCATTTTAATTATTTCTTTACAAAGATCGGCAATAATTTCAAATTCTTTTTCGCTTACCACTACCATTAAACGACTTTTTATACATTTCATAATATTTTCAAAATCGTTTTTGAGAAAAGATAGGATATCCGAAATCGGAAGATCCTTCGGTCATTTACTGGTGAAGTCGATCGGTGCTGCTGCTGCTGCTTCATTGTTGTTTACTAGTTTCCTTTCATGATTAAAAAAGTTTTCAACGTTGTTCACACCACCCTCGTGTTTTTTGCAGGTGATTATCACCCTCGTGTTATTATTAGACTACGTCACAGTATTGTTACATCACTACTATTTTTGCTAGAGACTACGTCACAGTGTTCAAGAATCCGTGAGGATCATTAGTAAGAACAGACATGTCAGTTTTTTCTAAAATATTTCTAATTTGTGCCAAGTCTAAATACGGTAAACGAACTTTCTCAATTTCACTCTTCAATGCATCTAAAGTGTTATCGACATCCGTTTTCTGAAGAAAATGTGCAATGTTAAGGAACACATTAATAAGTGAGACGGCTTGACCTACCGAATATATGATGACTCTCTCCAGAGGAGAACTTGCCGCTACTTTGGGTGAAGATGGTGAGCAGCTGTTACTTCTCGTCATCGATTGTCGTCGATTCTGAATAACAACAGGACTAGATCGAAAATCCACCAACCTTGGCGAACATCTCGGTAGCGATTGTCGTCCGTTCTGAACAACAACAGGACTAGGTCGAGACGCCAAGAAGAGATCCGTAAGCATGCAAGAAATAATTAGCTGATTCGTATAACTTAACAACATTACTATTCTCACTTAATTTGAGCACTTTTTAGTTTTAACATGCTTGAGAAATACTGTTGAAAAAGAGTAATGATTTGTTCTGGGTCGGTGACATCTTTACGACCAGAAACGCAAATCCAATCATTAACACAATCGTTCATCAACACGGATGAGGACAACTCAGGATAGAGACGCATGATGTGACGAGCGTGACACACTTTCATCCAAGCCGCAATCATTCGTTCTCCGATTTCCACATTGATGTTGTTATTAACAGTAGTGAAGTCAGTTTCGAGATTGAAGACTAACATTCTATTATACATAGCCTTGTCCACAAAAAACTTTAACAAGAAAGAGTTGCTGATTAACACTGGTGTCGCAGTTATACTGCAAGTAACCGGACGACTGTGTAATCCTCGCACTGGTACAACAGATCCGCTTGAGGCGACTAACTTTAACATGTTAGAGTTGTACTGTCCGGGTAACATGTCTCTGGTCATGGGTGTTTCTGAAAACATAGTGCATGTAATGATGTTGGCATCCGAAGCTGTATTTGAAGATAAATATTTCTCACCGTCGAGATTTTGATCGTACAACTCTAACGCGTGGTATAGAGTCGACAGTTGGTCGTTCAACACTCTCTCTCACGAAGGTGTCGCCGAGTAAGGGGCAATCATCACCGACTTCAATTGTCTCAAGTACGGATTCATCCTTTTTCTTGTCGTTGCGGTTGTCTTGATGCTGCTGATGTGGTTGTTGTTGTTGATGTTGATTCAAGAGATCCACCTCGAGCGGATCAAAATCACTATATACAACGTCGACAAAACTGTCGTAATTTAACGACGCAAGACTCCTATCGTGTTTCTGCAACCAAGAACACAAAGAAACTAAATTTGAATTGGTTAGCGATCCAGTAGAGAGAATCAAGCCATAGAACGCAGCTGTTGTAAGTATATCTTGCGTGCGGTCTGAATCTTCTTCATCATCCAGATGACTATTGTAACTCTGTTGACAGTGAGAACAACCGAGAACCTGACCTTTGTGATTCACCTGATTGTTATAACAATGTTTTCGTATTTCTGGTTGTGACGATATACATTGTTTTAAAGTTTTATAATAATAATTCAATTCCTTCAACGTAGCAGAAGCAACTGACTTAAAGCTACTGTCGTTGTTGTTGTCCTTTTCCATCCTGAATGAGCGATTCAATAACAGAAAGCACAGAAGAAGCCCTTTTAAATGAGCCGGTTAGCAATGACACCATAGAAGAAAGCTCGAATGTTGAAAATAATTCGATACAAATGGAAATGGAAGAAAGCCTAAATGATCCAGCATCCAGACCACCGCTACCTTTGCAACCAATGCCACCGCTACCACCGCCACCATCACCACCACCGCTACCTTTGCAACCAATGCCACCGCCACCACCACTATCACCGCTACCACCACCACCACCACTTTCACCACCAGGAGAGCCTACACCTGCAGCATTAGATCCTACATCAATGATTGTGGTAGATACAATACCAGGATATCAAACACCAGAAGAGCCTGCACCAATGATTGTGGGAGATGCAGAGGTAGCAATGATTGTGGGAGATGCAGAGGTAGATAGTGCACCAGAAGATCCCCACGAGGAGCCTCCTCCACCACCACCACTATCAACTAGCGCTACAAGAGGCGAAGAAGAACTACGGGAAGAAAAAATGGAAGTTGAGCAACCCAGCGAAGAAAAAATGGAAATTGAACAACCCAAATCATTGGAGGATAGAATAAAATTCTTGCGTCCGAGTTTTAAAGCTAACCCTAAATTGATAACAGACAACGTCGATGTGATAGGTGCTTCTATCGAATACAACCGAGCTGGAAATTATTTTATGTACGAAAGTGATGTTCTTACTCAGGAGAACTTAATCAGTGAAAATGATAAACGCATCTCTAGTTTATACTCTACAACCTTAATTTCAAAAATGCTGTTAAATAAAACTCCGTCTATAAACGAAGACAATGGTAACCTGAATAACCTCAGTTGTGTCTTAGGTTCTTACCCAGCGGTGGAGTTACTCACAATCTTGGTAGATGACACTAGCAGAAGGAAAGACATGGGAAAACTCATGAAGTATGGGATTGACTCTGTATCTTGGATTTAAAAAAAAATATGATATCGGTTCATAACGTAATGCATTCTTTTGTGGTTTCGTTATTGGAAATGATGAAATCTAAATTTAATCCGATGTATCGGCTAGAAACGCTTGAACCAAACAATGTACTCGATCTCTTCTTTGGAAAGGATACTACAAAAAAATTTACCACTAATGCAATATTGATGTATGATTATTTATCTCAAATCAAATTTAATTTAAATAAGAGTTTCCACACTAACGAGAATGCAACCTTTTCGACTCTGTATTTGTTTTACATTCTGTATAAGAACTTTTTAAATCGAAGGGATGGAATATCGATGTGTTGTTGCTCTGTCCTAGTGTATTTTCAATGGTAAAGGCTAACGTTTGCAGATTAACTCTCCAATTTTATCTTGGAATGCAATCTGAATTTGTGCAGTTTTTTAATACATCGGATGCAGCAACTTTGGAAAGTTACAAACCTGAAGTATACAATGCATCGAAGATTGTTTACGACTCTATGTTGGGTGACTACGTTCCCGAAGAAACCGTGTTGAACTATGATGATATTTTCAATATTAATTGTAACCCGAAGAAACCGTGTTAAACTATGATGATATTTTCAACATTAAATGTAACATAAGCTGTAAGGAAAATAAAAATAACACTAGAATATAGTATGATTTTATTAGACAAATACCAATTACATCAAAACCTGTAGAAGTTGCCCTGGATGTTGTTGGTAGTAGACATATTCGTCAATATTTCTCTTTGAGGATAAAGGATGGTCTTTGAATCCATATAAATCACTCACGACATAATTTAAATAAACAGGAGGTGTTTTTTCAACGATCTTCATGTACCTGTTGACATGATCTACTTTGACATCAACATCTAGCCTTATTAAAAACAAAAGAAACAATATCATCAAACCAAAGAGAAACACCAGACTCAAAGCTCGTCGTTCAGAAAGAACATGTGTCTCTTTAAAATCACCGCAGGTGAAGGTGTTGTTCCGTCCCGTGTCCTGTCCATTTGATCTCAAAGAGATATTTGATCAAAGATAACGTCGGATCTTCTCCTACAATGTATATGTCCTTCAGCGATAAAATTTTCTTCGGCCATAAGACTGTTGGATTTTAAAGATGTTAAAGTTGATGCTACACCCGCTACTCCACTTGGACGTACTAGGATTAAAAACAAGGCTATGTTGTTTTCCCTCCGAACAGAACACGTTTTCGAATTGGTACTGACGCGGGTAAACTATAAGTTTACTAGCCACCAATGCGACATGAAGACCTAATGGTGTCACGACGCAAGCTACATTCGAGTCATTCAAAGAAACGATTTCTATTTCTCTGGATATGTCAGCAGGTAGAATACCCAATTTAAAATCTCTTACAACCTGAATGTAATTCTTCAAAAAAATATTTCGACGAACTGACTTAGACAATTCTAATTTATCGAATTTTAAATTCAAAAATGGATGAATGTTGTTAGATGACTTGTTCTTGGTGTTGTTGTGGACATGTTTTCTATTAGAAAACATGAGTACAAATATAACCACCGAATTTTTAGGTTTTAGATTTATTAAGATGAAGATACCTAATAAAATGGGCATTTACTACTTTCCACCTTGGATGAAACTCATCAAGAGTGTACAAAGTGAGCCCCCATCCCTATTTTATAGAATAATAAAATCATTGATTTAATGTTTTGTATATATACCCAATATTCCTTCCTTTTTTATTATCCTTGTATCCCGTTATCACAATTACATCCAAATAAAACTTCATTTATTCCGTTCTTACCTAACACAGGAGGCGGTGGCTGAGTCGTCAAAGTAACGGCCTCGTGTTCAGGAGGACGCGAGTTCAATCCCCGCACGGTGCCACCAAGCTGGAATTTTTCAGCCGCCGCCGAGTGGCTTAAAACTACCCACATGCTGTCCAGAAGACCACCTATCAACTCGGACTCTAGATTCTAGGATCAAAGATTAGCTCTGGGAGGGCAGCATGAGCCAATGCAAGATGGCGCCACTATAAACACTCGCCTGCGCCAGAACGGGCTGGGCCGACCATCAGGACCTACCGGAAAGAAGCCTTGGACCGACCATTAGGATCCACCAGGAAGAAGCCTACCGGCGCAATAGGCTGCAATGTAAAAAAAAAAAAAAAAAACCTATTGGATGGAAATATGTCACAATGGAACACATTCGAAGAAATGATAAAACTTTTATTAATGAAACTAAAAATATGATTTCTAGTGCTGACAGAAAAATATAATTTTAAGGAGGCAGGTAAATTAACCTTAACAAACTGATGGAAATCAACAAGACTGGTCCTCTTCTTATTAGTAGACACATGAAGAATTGTAACATAAGGAGAATTACAAATTTGTCTGATACTTTCATTTCCAAGTTCTAGAAGGGTTGATTCTAAATTCTAACATGGTAGACAACTGAAGTGAAAATAACGCAGACGGATATTATAATCGTAGTTCTTTAACTTGTCCACAACACCCCACCCACCAGCTGCTAATCTGTTGCCTCCCTCCCTCCTCCTCCTCCTCCTAGTTTGAGCCACCCTACCACCCACACACCCCTCCCTCTTGTTTTCCAAGTGGGGTCCAGATCTGCAGGGGGGTCATGACATATAGTGATTCGTAATAAGTCCGAAATTAATTTTGCCACGAGAATGGGGAGAGGGTGGTTGTGACAGCTGTGTAGGTGGTGGTTTAGGTGGTGGTGGTGGTTTAGGTTAGGTTAGGTGGTGGTGGTTTAGGTGGTGACTCACTCACACCCGCCTTAAGCCTCCTACTACTACTACTAAGCCGCCGCCGCCGCCGACCACCCACCCACCCCACCCCACACACACCCGGTTTAGTTCCGCAATAATTTCAACAATGTATATAAAATGCAAATATATCAGGTAAATCTGGACCCAGTTTAGCAGGGCCACACCCACCCACCACACACACCACCGTACTACTAATGGTGACGTAGTATCTCTTATCAACACATGCTAAATCACAGGTGTTTTCTAAGACCACAATCCATCATAAAGATGTTGATCCTCAACAGCTATACAATGTTTTAACATCACCATGTTGTATACACACATTTCTCGATATCTAGTGTCTAGAATAACACTCTCATCTGCTTGGAGCACCACATCCAATCGGTCCCACATATTGCAACTCGTAACAGAAATGCTCAGGACAGACACGTTCGACACCAACAACGATCTGTATGCATTCTTTCAACCGCAATCCGACGCTTACCTCTGTCAGGTATTCGATGAATTTATCTGCACTGTCTAGGAACTTGTACACCTTACCCAAAGTAGGTATGAAATAAACATCCAATTTGACGCGTAATATGTACTCTTCTCTATAGTCCACGCTAACACTAGCGTTGTTGTCCGTTTTCACATAGTGTCGGTTTTTCTCATATTTGTCACACAAGAGTTCCACTTCTCTTAAGAGCGTTGACTGCTTGCTTTTTAATTTATGTAATCATTCTGCTTTCAAGTGTATTACGATTTCGATCAGTATTCAGGTGCTGTGTTAGTATCAGCGGTTATGTCCATCTTAGCTCAGGTTGAAGCCGGTCAACGATCAGACCGCAACATCCTTAGGAGTTTAAAAGCTAGTGATGTTGAAAATCAAATCTTATCCAGGATGAAAAAACAAGGTTGTCCAACGATTAAATTAAATTTTGTCTTCGGCATAGGTAACACCAACGTGTGTTACGGTTTCTCGAGAGACGATTCAAACGTTAGTGACGTGTCGGCTTTTGTGGTTCCAGCGGACAAGGACGCTGAACACTTGTCAGCACATCATGTCGTGCTTCACACAGGTCCGACATCCACATTTAAAACGACTCACACAAATCACAAGCAAGTAACGACACACACCGTAACCATTCCGTCGTTTGACCGGAAAGCAATCAACGAGACGACGTCTGATATAACTAGCGCTACATTGACAGTGCAGAAAATCGGAATTCGTTGCAAGGATGCAGACACACTTGACACTATGCTTGCTGCTGTTAAATCTAACTTGGTGACTTTCTTATTACATTTGGTTATTAATGGAAGTCATGTATAACCAAGTGCACTTGAAAGAGTAAGACATTATTTTGTACATTTAAAAAAAAAGGTTAACAATAAAAATGTAGACTTAGCTTTGGTTTTAAACACCCGAAATGAGTAACACTGATTGAGTTATACATTGTAAGCTTCCTAAGATAAAACACACATTCACCTCAATAGAGTTAAGACGATAGTGTAAGTTCACAAGACAAAAACTTAAATAACATTCACCAGGACTCACAAAGTACAAGAGTGCAAATGTCATCTAACCTCGATCGAGGTGAATGTGTGACTTTGTACTATAGTGCGTCCAATTCTGATGTCTGAATGTCGTCTAAACTTCATTGAGGTGAATATATGTCTTTGCCTTACTGAGCGTCCGATTCTACACATCCGAATCAGATACATTATATTTATAATTTATTTACCCTGAACTATATTTTTTGAGCAGTGTGAATTTGATACATTTTTTGAAGTATAGAATTTTTAAACACTTCAAAACCAAAGAAATTTAGCTATTTTCATCTAAAAAAAGTTAAATGAGAAAGAAGATTCAAAGTGCAAGCCAAAGTCAGAATTGGACGCTATATGGCACACAGTACCTAGCAACGATACAATATTGGACCCCGGTCTTTCTGTTGTATAGACAAAAGGTTGAATTATCCTAAGCTACCATTTTCATCTAAGAAAAGAGAAAAGACTCAAGATCTAATGTCGATGTGTCCGTTTCGGATATACCAGAATCAGAATTGGACGCTACCCGCTTTCCCTGCTGCATGGGGATTGTAACACATGGCACATACTTAGTAACGATACAATATTGGACCCCAGTCTTTCTGTTATAAAGACAAAGGATAACACTAACAACAACAACAATACAATATTGGACCCCAGTCCTAAATTTGAAATATTGGATCAAACCAGTCTGTTTTAATACTAAATTTGAAATATTTAACTCCAGTCTTTCTTATCTGTGTCTAGATTGAATACGTTTTGATATTTTTAATTTCACAAATTGTGATTTATGTTCTATACCGCGATATCAAAGACCTTATTTTTTCACCTTTTTTTATATTAAACAAATACAGAGTGTCATCCTGTCCGTTACGATGTCTAACGAACAACAATTAGTTTTCTCGAACGAACAACAATTAGTCTTATCCTTGATAGATGAATTGAAACAAGGAGTTGAAGATGGTTTGAAGAAAAGTTGCCTGTAAGTCAAGAGTGTCTACCAGGCACATCTGCAACAGTTCGAACGCACACTAGAACACGATCAGTTTGCAGACACGAGTCTCTCCAAACTCGAAATGCAGTCAATAGACGAAATTCAGATGAACAAACCCGTTCATTGGGATTTTGCATTGAAGCTGTCTCACGCCTTGCGATCGAGTATACGTTTCATGTCCATCGCGTTGGATGATATTTTGTCCGAGTTCCGTATGGTGCTAGCGTTGCACCTCGAGAACCTCCACACGACGTACCAGGTCGCACCTTCGTTCGACTCCATACCTGTATTCAACAATAGAGTTCATGTGATGGGTGGTGTGCGTCCACCCAGCAACGAAGAGTTCGTTCCAATATATTTTTATTGGATGTTTCGAAATACTCGTATAGTTTTTTAATACCGTCTGTAATATATTTTTCGTTATTCATTTCTAGAGTTCGGGAACGGTTACACTTCCTTCCTTCCTCGAGCTCTAAATGGAAGTGTAGAGATGTGGTCCAGAGCCCAGAAGAACCCCCCCCATATCACTACAAGAGGAGGAGAAGGGAAGTGGTTGCCAGCAACGACCATAACTAATATCATTTTATTCAATTACAGTTGACAGCAGTTGGTTGCAGTTGAATATCTATACCATGGCGAACGAGGGTTCCAGTCTACATGTAAACTTTTCTTTTCTCTATTTAATAAACTTTAACTTTAGTAGTGCCTGATTTTTATTTTAAAACATGTGAGTTAGAAAAATATAGAAATGAATCCAAAGACATAAATATTATTATCAAAGTTATTTGATGACGACGGTGAAACAAATTGTATTAAGTTTCCAACCCCATCGTTTAAAATTTATCAAAGCGAAGCTTTAACATCGGTGCGCTTGTGTCAAGAAGTGGCATGTAACCTGTACCCTAAGAGTTTACCGACCTTTTTCGATTAACCAAGTACAAGTACACGCCGTACGATTAGCTTTAATTCAATACTACAAACATGCTTGTTGGAGTCCTTCTTTGAGTGTTGAAACTCTGTTAAACGCAACATATGACTCGAGAATTCGTGAAGAGATACGAGTGAACAATTATGGAGGGGGTTTTGTCATTGGCGATGGAACAGGTATTGGCAAGACCAGGGAAATGGCTGCTTTTATCATCACTGTCGTGTTGGCCGAGTCGAGCATTAAACAACTAGCCATTGATTCACATATGGATGTGTTAACACATACGTCAAGGCGGAATGTTTACGGGAACCCTTTCTTTATCTGGATAACGTGCTCTCGTAGCTTGTTCAGAGATTGCCAAAATGATATATTACAGGTTCTCGTCAATAAAGATGATCGGTTCAATACTTGGACTAAGGTAGGGTTCGCAGACAGACCGAGTTTTGCAAACACGGATAATGACAGTTCTTTGTCGAAAGACTATAGTATTTACACTCATGGTTACGACAACAAAAAAAATGATCGTTAAATTTTATAATTGGAAAACATAGTCTCGATGAATAAAGAAATGCGCACCCGTGAAACCGTAACGCTGACACCTGCGATCTTATCGACGATTCAAACACATATTCGACGAATAGGCTTTAAGAGAAAAACTTTTACTAATGCTCGTTATGTAATGTGTGGTACGTTTTCAACGAATGTCAACGATAAGGAAATGATGGTCTTACCAGGATCGGAGTATGCCGGGTCGTGTTGTTCGGAGGGAGATAACAGAATTCACATTTACAACGCTAGTAGAAGAAGTGTTCGTTATGCTAGATTAACTCGACCTTACATCGGTGTCCTTTTAGACAAGTTTCCAATAGAATAGAAGGCAAACGTCTTTGTCGGTAACCCAATTCTCTCATGAAATCAATACATTGATTGCCGCGCTCTTGACTAACATCATGTACAGTCTGTATTTCATGATGCAAGACACTTAGAACATACAACAATAATTGCACATCGTCAGGTAACCTAAAATTTCTAGTGAAGGGGGGAGGAGTAATGGGAGCAATGGGAGGAGTAATGGGAGGGGACATCTAGCTCATAATATAACCAGGCAGCTTAGAAGTAATTCTAGAGGAGTAACAGAGGACGGGCTAAGAATCTTCTATACTAACAGCAGGAGCCTCAGAAACAAGATAGACTTACTAAGGGGTGAAGCTTGTTCAGAAAATTTTGACATAATAGCGATCACTGAGACATGGATAGACTTTGCTAATAGAAATTTTAGGTCAGAATTTGAAATAACGGGTTATCAGATGTTTCACAAAGACAGAAGGGGCAGAAAGGGAGGTGGAGTTGCGCTATATGTTAAAGACTCACTTAAATGTTTAGTTAACAACTCAGTCAAAACTAACATGGATTCAGAATCAGTTTGGGTGGACGTTTACAAAGGGAAAGAAAAACTAACTCTAGGAGTTATATACAGGCCACCAACCTTAACAGGCAGGACACAGTATATTACTACAGGAGATTGGCAGGGCAGTATGAGTAGAAATGTCTGCGTAATGGGGGACTTTAATTATAGGAATATAGACTGGGAAGATCTAGTGGGTGACCTGGAAGCCGAGGACTTTCTTGAAGTTATACAAGATAATTTCCTTAAGCAGGTAGTTACTGAGCCTACCAGAGGAGATAACATATTAGACTTAGTCTAACCAATAATGGGAACTTGCTACGTGAGTTGGAGGTGGGCGGAGAGTTAGGAAATAGTGATCACAGAACGGTTCGTTTTAGGTTAGACTGGGCGGTAACCCGCGATCCAAACCCAGTGTTAGTGCCAGATTTTAGAAGAGCAAACTACGAGGGGCTTCGAAGACATCTTGAAGGGGTAAACTGGGATAATTTAGGGAGTTCATGAGGGCCAGAACTGCGGATTGGAGAGTCAGGAGAACCAGGTAGAAATGTCTTACAATAATTTAGTTAGAGTAATAGTAGAGGGCAAGAACAGCATATACCACAGCGAACACTTAGAAAGAAAACAATGATCCTAAGTGGATGACTCGTGGACTAAAACACGAGATTGGGTTAAAGAAGAATTTATCAGAAAATCAAGAATGGAAACACATCTCAGGGGCCGGTACGTCGAACTATCTAGATTAGTTAAGAAAAACACCAGGATAGCAAAAAGAACTATGAGATCAAAGTAGCAAATGAGGCGAAAAGTAATCCTAAGGGCTTCTTTCAGATGTATAGAACAAAAACACGGGAGAAAATTGGACCGCTGAAATCAAACACAGGGAGCTAGTAGAAAATTACGAAAATATGAGCACATTGTTGAACGACTACTTCCTTTCAGTATTCACACAGGAGGATCGAACGACTATACCGGAAGAGTTCAGGTGTACGAGGGCGGGGATGGCGATAAATTGAGGGATATAATAATTACCAGGCAAGTAGTTCAGGATGAGATAGATAAGCTTAAGAAGAACAAGTCGCCAGGTCTGACGGGATATTTCGAGGGTATTAAAGGAGCTAGGTGATATAATCAGTGACCCACTAACCGACATCTTTAAGATGTCGGTAAATACTAACTATGTGCCGAGCCTATGGAAAGTAGCTAATGTGACGCCGATTTTTAAAGGGGACAGGTCAGTTGCTTCAAACTATCGCCCAATTAGCTTAACATCGGTTATAGGGAAGATGCTGGAGTCCATAATAGCCAGGAACATTCAGGAGCATTTAGAAACATAGCTTAATTCACGACTCGCAGCATGGGTTCAAAAAAGGTAGGTCATGCCTCACCAATCTCTTGTCCTTCTACAATAAAGTATTTGAGGCGGTTGACAGCGATGAAAATTATGATGTAATCTATCTTGATTTTAGTAAAGCGTTTGACACAGTTCCTCACCAACGACTGTTGCTTAAATTACAGGCTCACGGGTAGAGGGTAAAGTTTTGAACTGGGTCAAGGCGTGGCTTAGCAATAGGAAGCAAGAGTGCAAATCAATGGTAAAAGATCTGACTGGGGATGTGTTACGAGTGGGGTCCCTAAGGTTCAGTATTAGGTCCACTTTTGTTTATTATTTATATCAATGACTTAGACACAGGAATTAGTAGTGATGTTAGTAAATTTGCAGATGATACCAAGATCGGTAGAGTAATTGAGTCGGATCAGGACTAGCATTCTCCAAGGTGAACTCAACAGATTGTATGACTGGGCGGATAAATGGCAGATGGAGTTCAATGTAGGGAAGTGCAGTATTCTGAGTGTAGGTAGGAACAACCCCTCACATAACTATTGCTTAAATGACACTCTCATAAGTAGGTCTGGGTGCGAGAGGATTTAGGGGTCTTAGTGAACTCTGATCTCCGTCCAAGGGCACAATGCATTCAAGCTAGAAATCGAGGTAATAGGGTACTGGGATTTATTTCAAGGGCGTAAGCAACAGAAGCCCAAGTCTTCCTCAAACTATATTTAGCATTAGTTAGACCTCATCTTGACTATGCGTTTCAGTTCTGGTCACCCTACTATAGAATGGATATCAAAATGTTAGAATCGGTGCAGAGGAGGATGACTAAGATGATTCAGGGGTTGAGAAACTTGCCATACGAGGAAAGACTCAAACAGTTAAACTTGCATTCTCTAGAAAGGCGAAGGGTGCGTGGAGACATGATCGAGGTTTATAAATGGATGAAGGGCTTTAATAAGGGAGACATTCATAAGGTTTTGTTGGTAAGAGAACCGGGTAGGACACGAAGTAACGGGTTTAAACTGGATAAATTCAGATTCAACAGGGACATAGGCAAAATTGGTTTACTAATAGGGTGGTGGATGAGTGGAATAGGCTTAGCAGTCATGTGGTGAGTGCCAATACAATTGTCATTCAAAATAGACTAGATAAATTCATGGACAGCGATATTGGGTGGGGTTAGATACACGGGAGCTTAGGGTCAAAGGAGCTGCCTCATACAGGCCTACCGGCCTCTTGCAGACTCCTGCGTTCTTATGTTCTTATGTTCTTAAACAGTAGAAGCTTTTCGTGAATTCTCATTTCCTCTTATGTCCACACAAAAAATCGTCTTTCGCCGCAAATGTTTCCTCGACTTATGAGATCAACAGAAATAAAGTTAAGGAAAATGAGGAGAAACAGGCAAGTAACTGGAAAAAATCACAATAAAACTTTACTCTCCTCTCTTACTCAACTTCTTTTCTTCCTTCTTGCTCTTGCCTTTTCGCTTTTATTTTTCCTCTCCTTTGTCCAGTCTACCTTTTACTCATTCATTTGTATTACCTCTCTCCCTTCTTCCCTCCCTTCTTCCCTTCTTCAGCCTCAGTCATATCCAAACACAATTCTGAATTTTTTTCTTTGCATTTTAACTCGTTTTCTCCTTCTTGGACTTCCCTTTTCATCTTTCCTTCCCTCAGCTTCTTCTCTCTTGCTTTGTCCCTCAGCAGCTATCCTTCTTTCATAATTCCTTTTCTCCTTCCTCCATAACTATCTCTCCTCTACTATTCTCTCTTTTCTCTTTATTCCTCCTTCCCCTCTTCCTATTTTCACCTACTCTTCTTTTACTTATTTCCTCCTTCCTATTCTTCTCCTGTACCTTCCCTCCTCCACCCCTTCACCCGCCTCCATCCTTCCCCTTTTCCTCTCTTCTCCTCTCCTTCCCTCCTTCCCCTTGCCATCAAGCCAGCCTCATATTAATCCTTTGATGCCTAATGAAACATCCCCAACGCCATTACTATAATAACTATCATTTTATTGTTATTTTTATTTATTTATTTATTTATTTATTTTTTACGTTGTTGCCTATTGCGCCATGCCAGTAGGCATCTTCCCATGGGGCCTGATGGTCGGCCCAAGACTTCTTCAGGTGGGGGGCCTAATGGTCAGCCCAGCCGTTCTGGCGCAGGCAGTGTTTATAGTGGCGCCATCTTGCGTTGGCTCATGCTGACCCCCGGAACTCGTACTTGATTCGTTTGGACGGCTTCCTCTATAGTCCGGGTTGATGGGTGGTCTTCAGGACAGCATGTGGGTAGTTTTAAGCCACTCGGCGGTGACCGAAAAAGCCGAGTGGTAGCGTGAGATTCGAACCCGCGTCGTCCATCACGCAGCGAATGTGGGTCCAGTACGCTGTCGCTTCGGCCATCGCCTACCCTATTATTAAGCTTTGCTCCTCCTGGCCTTGTGTTTCCCGTATCCACGTCTTCATCCACGTTTTCTTTAAAAAAAAAAAAAAAGTGAGGCACTGCCTTGCAGTGGGTGCTCGGCCGCTGTTTAATCTCCGTCTGTGTTCTTTCTATTACATGCATCCGTTTGGTTTATCTGCATAATGATACACTTGCCGAGGCCCGGTGCGTCCTGTGTGCTATGCTGGGCAGGGTGAAGAGAGAGAGAGAGAGAGAGAGAGAGAGGGTGGGGGGTCAGAGGTGACTCTCTCCGCCTGGATTAGAGAGAAGCCTTTGCTCTACTTCCTGATCATGCTCGCGTCAGCGAAGTGTCTTACTGGTGACACACACACACACACACACACACACACACACACACACATACACATTATCACACGTGCTCTCTTTCTTCCTCTTCCTTCCTCAGCTCTTGTCATGTTCTCAAAAATCATCAAGTTCATTCACAGGATGTCACAATCTTTTCCTACACTGAATCGGAATAGTGACATAAGTGACCTAGAGTTTACATTTATATATGAGTTTATTGTTATTTATGTTTATATTGTTTATTTATCATTCTCAACCTGTGTCAGCCTCTAAACTCTTACTCGTTTGATCTGAATTCCTCTTCTTTCACTTCAATTCCGTTCTTCTGGACTTCTATGCGCCATAATAATACTGAAAAGGTACGGTATAAACTGTTGGGCGTGGCAATTAACCAGTAACAGAGGTTCATAGACAGCTCGTTGTGAGTCCGGCGTAACGATATTGCAACTGATGTCGAGGAATGGCCGCGGGAGGAGAGCTCGGAGTATGGGCGTAAGCTGATAGCCGCTCAGACCACCCGACAAGCTTTGTGTTGTGACGTGAGGCGCTGAGTGTTGTTTTCCTGTTTGACTTGTAAATCCTTCTTACTTTCCATCCTCGTTACGTACCCTCGCTATCCTTCCCCCCAACACCCTTCCTCCTCTTCTATTTATATTATGTATTGTGTGTTTACCCACAGGTTATATACCTAGAGCGCGCTCCGTGTTGTGGGGTTTGCGGCGGGTGAGGACAACTACCTGGCGCAGCAACCATCTTAGAACCACTTTCCCTCACTCTGTGGTGGTGGTTTTGATGGTGGTGGTGGTGGTGGTGATGGTGGTGGTGGTGGTGGTGATAGTGGTGATGGTGGTGGTGGTGGTGGTGATGGTGGTGGTGGTGGTGGTGTTCGTGGTGATGGTGATGGTGGTTTTTGGTGGTGGTGGTAGTAGTGGTGGTGATGGTGAGGGTGGTGGTGGTG